>NW_027664367.1:0-6000 GCF_963383645.1 Muscardinus avellanarius
CCCGTGAAAAGCTTGGAACACTGCTTGGCAGATCATGTTCAATAACTGTTAGTTACTTCTACTAATATTATCACCATATTGTCCCACTGTAATAGGACGACTATTATTATTACTGTTATTATCCTGCTATTAGTTATTACTGTAATTGCTATTTTATCCCACTATAATTACTTTTATTGCTATTATCATCCAACTGTAATCGGATTCTATTGCATGTATTTCTTCAGTTCTGACGGGTGGAGTGGAGATGCTGCCCAAATCATCTTTGGGTGGACAGATGGATGCTCACTTAAATAAGCGAGGGTGCTGGGTGTGGTGGTCCATGCTTGTAATCCCAGTACCTGGGAGGCTGAGACAGGAGGATTGCAGATTCGCAGACAGCCTCAGCAGGCTACTTAGGGAGGCCCTCTGCAACTCAGTGAGATCTTGTTTCAAAATAAAGAATTAAAAATAGGGCTGGGACTGGGTGTGGTGGCTCACATTTGTAATCCTAGCATTCAGGAGGCTGAGACCCAAGTATTGCGGTTCGAGGACAGCCTCAGCTATTTAGTGAGGCCCTTTGCAACTCAGTGAGACCCTGTTTTAAAATAAAGAATAAAAAAAAATAGGGCTGAGTGTGTAGCTTGGAGGTAGAATGCCCCTGGGTTCCATTCCAGTACCACAAAAAAGAAAAAAAGTTAGGGATAGGGATGTAGGTCAGAGGCTGAATGTCCCTGGTTTCAATCCCCAGTGTTGCCAAAAAAAAAAAGAGAAAAAGAAAAAGAAAAAAAAGAGTGAAGGAGTAAAAGGATGGATGGATGAAAGAATGCAGAGACAGGCTGTTGGGAAGTAAACCAACCAGTGTGTTTTTGATGGCTGGAGAGAGGGGAAGAGGGTGTTAAATGACTTAGGATGCCAGGCAGAGTTGGGTGGAGGAGTGCAGGAGAATAAATGGATGGGTAATAGCGGGTGTGCAGTCAATGAACACACAGACGGCTTTTTCTGCCCTTCCTGGGTCCCAGGGCACCCGGTAGCCCGCAGCTGTGCTCTGGTCCCTGCTGTGGTCGGGGTCACCTCCCCCGCACCTTGCCAAACTCCCAGCTCCTCTGCATTGACGTCTGCGGAGGCGGCGGCCGGGCTCTCAGGAGCCATGGTGAATTAAGATGCACAGCCAGCGCCGCTGCTATAAAAAGGGCCTGAGTCACCGCGGCGCGGGAACGTCCAGGAGCGGGGGCGGGCACGGGGCAGGGCGAGGGCTGCGGCCAGGTGTGTCTGGAAAGCAAAGGGTGAGGGTGGCGAGCTGGGGTCGTTCAGGAGCCCTGCAGTCCCCGGAGCCCTGGGCTCAGCCAGCTCCTGTCCCCAGAGGGAGGGAGGGGCAAGGGCGGCTTGTACACACTGCTGTCCCATTGTGCTAAGGGCTCTGTGGGACATAATCCACACAACCCAAAAAACAGTGCTGGAGGTAGGAACGTGATCACGGCTGCTTTTCAGATAAGGATGCTATCTATGGCCAGAGTCGGGCAGGGGCTTCTCAGGGCCACACAGCTGGTGCTAAGCAAATCTCTCTGGATACTCAAGAAAATAGCGATTTTTCAGACACTGTGGAGCCTGCGCTGCATGTCCAGACCTGTGTTGGTGACCAGGGTGGCCAAGGGTGGCCCCTGTGCTTGCCCCTGCCTGCTCACTGATGTCCCTGGGGAGGGACGCAGCCCATCTTTCCTGGACAAACCTTTTGGAGCCCCGCCTTGTTCAGAGCACGGTGGCTGAGCCATAGAGGGCTATGCGGGTGGGCATGAAGGCAGCCTTCCTTCATTTGTTCCTTCAAGGTACTCAGCACCTGCTCTGTGCCAGGTGAGCACGATAAGCCTGCTGCATCCCCGCACTCAGGGGACGCATCTGTAGCAGGAAAGATGGGTGGGCCAGGTGTGCGAACGCTACCATAGGATGCTAGCAAGACGCTTGACCTGGAGAGCAAGCGCTCAGACTGCCTGACCCGGGCAGGTAAGAACGCCTGATAGATGTCACTTTGAAGCCAGGGTCTGGAAGATTATCACTTACTCGGAGGGAAGTTGGGCAGGCAGAGAGGGGGCGGGAAGAGTTCCAGGCAGCAAGTGCCAAAGCCCAGAGGTCTGAGAGGTCTGGGTGAGTTGAAGAATAGAAAAGCATTCAGAACAGCTGTAGTCATGAGGCAGAGGTGGGGTGGGGTGGGGCCAGGTCCTGCAGAGGACTCCTTGGAGGACCTCTTGGAGGACTTGGGACTAGCCAGCGTATGCAAAGGTCAACAGCTCAGCACATGGCAGGTTGCATGTGTAGAAAGAAAGGGAAATCATTCTTACCAAAGGGGGCAGAATGTATGCCAGCGGCTGGGAAAGGGAGACCAGGGAAGGCTTCCTAGGGAAGGTGTTTAGGCTGGACTAGGTTAGAGTTACTGAAGAAAAGGAAAGGGAGCCAGGTGGGGCATGGCACAGCTGTAATCCTAGTACTTAGGAGGCTGAGAGAGGAGGATTACAGATTTGAAGCCAGCTCCCACAAAGTAAAGAGATCCTGATTCAAAACAAAAATAAGTAAATAAAAAGGACTGGGGATATAGCTCAACGGTAGAATGGCCCTAGGTTCAATCCCTAGTACCAAAAATGAAAAGAAAAGAAAAGGAAAGAGAGAGAAAGGAAGAATGAAAGGGAAAGAAAGGAAGGAAGGAAGGAAAGAAAGAAAGAAAGAAAGAAAGAAAGAAAGAAAGAAAGAAAGAAAGAAAGAAAGAAAGAAAAGAATAGGGGCCAGGCTTGGAAGTGGTATGAATAGTACAGAACTCATTTGGGCTCTGTATGAACACTGTTTACATCCCAAGGTGTTTGCATGACCAGGGCCAATGCATATTATTCTTCTAGGGCCTGGGCTGGATGAAGTGGCCCACAGTGAGCCCTATGGGAAGGGAGGTCATGGCCCTGGTCCATAGGCTGCCTTATCCCCTGGTGCTGGCAACTAGAAAACAGAATTTAATTATTCAACACTATGTGTTGAGCACCCACTAGGTACCAAGTGCTGTGGAACACACTAGACAAGCAAGAACATACATGGTACCCAGCTTCATGGACATCTGTCCTGAGAGGCGAAATACTAATGAAAAATAGCACCAATAAACATGAAATTCTCACCATGACGCTGGGCACAGGAACAGAGGGCTAAGAGAACACAGGTGAGGACTGGTCCATTCTGGAGAGTCCGGGCCCCATTCTTTAATGATGCAGCTGTTAAGCCAAGATCTGAAGGATGGGAAGGAGGTAAAGCTGCAGGGAGGGAAGGGAAGAGCGCTTCAGGCAGGAGGACCAGTGCTTGCAAACCTCCTGGGAAGGAAGGCTGCGTGGCTGGGGTAGAGCGTGAGGGAGCGCTTGGTACAAAGTAAAACTGGTCAGCAGGGCCAACTCATTCATGGTCTTATGAACTATCACAATGATTGGGGATTGTATCCTAGCAACAATGGAAGTCACTGGAGTGCACATAATGGGACAAAGTTGTGGACGACATGCTCCAAGTGTTACGAGTGTGCGGAGGACCAGAGAGGAAGCTGGGAGCCATTGCTTCCTGGCTTCATCCTTATTCCCATCACCACGTTTAGTTCCGACAATAATTCTTTAAGGTTCTAATTGCCATCCAAGGGGAATACTGAGGCTCACAGAAGTAAAGCGATTTGCCATGAAGTAGAGCAATTTACCATGCCTACAGCTAGTTAAGTAGAAAAAAAAAACAAGTTCCAAACCACGGTCTCGCTAACCCCAAGGAATGAGTTTAGCCTCTCAGAGGAAGGTGGGTCATGAAGTCGGACTCAGCCAGAAAGGAATAAAGAGACTGTTTTCAGAAGGGCAAGATATCATCAGCCATGTAGAGACCAAGAATGGACAAAGAGAAGCAAGATGGGAACGGCTTGCATAGGACCCAATGCTCAAGAGAAGACTGGGAGGAGATATCCAAAGAGGATGCTCTCAGAGATGTCTCTGGAAGCTAGGGATGCTTCTTTCTTCTCTTCATTTGTCTGTGTTTTCTAAATTCCCACAATGCATAGGTGTTTCTCACGTAAGGAGAGGGAACCATATAGCACCATGTGTTTTAAGGAGGTCCCGTAAGCTTTGGAGGTTCTTGCAGACAGTACTAGAATCTTGTTGTCTTTTCCTCTTTCAGTGGAGCCCAACACAAGCCTGGCACAGAGTAGGTGATAAATCAAAGTAAGTTAACGGATGAAGTCATTGGAGGTAAGAGTTGAAATAAGGCAGATAATAAAAGGCCAAATCTAGTATTCTGTTCCAAAACAAAGTTCGGGCCCATGCTTCAAAAATCAATTACACTTGCAATGCACTCTGGAACTGAGAGGTCACCTGTTGGCCTTGGAGCACGCAGGGACCACACTGTGACTATATGCTGCCTGCAAAGAGAGCAGATTCCTCCAGAAGATGTAATGAGCTGTTTCGGTGCATCCAGCCCTGCGTAGACTCTACAGGGGAAACAGACCCAAGAGAAGAATAAACCAGGGCCCCTTGCCAGAGCAAATATTTTGGTGCAGAATGATTCGACGAGACCTAAGAACACTCGCTGGGAGGGCTGCGTCTCCTTACCAAATGGCACACCATGCTATGAAGCTGTAATATTAGGCTCTTAATCATGGAAACACTGGCATCTGTTTCGGTGGAAGTTCCCTCCCAGATGGTGCGTCCCACTGTTTCGTCGCCTGCAAACAGTGTGAGGCTTCTTAAATGGCTTTAAGCTTCCCAATCACCCTCCCTACCATGGCAGCCTGTTAATTAAGAGGTCCCTTTGTGATTGTATTTGATAAATATGAGATGAGAAGGGTTTATTGAGATGCAAAAGAAAAGCTACAGAGAGGAAGACGCTCTTCTGGGCGGGGAGGGTTGTGTGTGGGCGTCACCCAGTGCGCTTCCTGGGACCCCGGCACTGCTGTGGGTGCACAGAGAGGAGGCTGAGAGTCACCCAAAGCTGCCTCCCTTCCGGTGGACACCCAGTCGCACACAGGGGGTGTGTGAGGAGCTCTTTGGCTGCCTCACCTCGGGCCTCTCTTTCCCCAGAAGCAACCAGGGAAAATGAAAGCCTTCCGGTTCTTTCTCAAAGGGACGGGTGTGCCTTCAGCAAGTGGTTGTCAGACGCACTGGCAGGCTCTGTTCTCCTGACTCCACTCGACAGGATTTGGGTGATGAAGCTCCAGTCCTGCTTTGGACGCAGCATTCTGTGTCCTTGGAACAGCAGTTGACTGGTGACAACATACAATTAAATATAAATACTCAGGCCCTGAGAACTTGAAGGGCTGCGAGGTTGCAGGTCAGACTTGTGAAACTTGGCCTTCTCCAAGGACCAGGCAACTTTCTCCAAACATAGCACACCCAGGCATGGGGCCTAAAGATAAGTGGAGGCTCCAGCAGGACATAGACCTCTGTCAGCCACACTCCTGCCTCCAGGAAGAAATCAATCAGCCCCGGGCTAAATAACAGGATCTGTGATTACCAGATGACTTCTCTGGCTCTTTTACCAGTTTCGTCTTAATTCAGTCATTCACACCACACTTATCTACCGGCCATCTACCTTCTAGGAGGAAGCCCATATCTGGAGATGCATTGACCTGGATGGTGTGCCTGTTCCTTGGAGCAGCACGTGGTCCAACAGGCTCAGGATTCTATGAGATGCTCGGGGCCAGATGCTTTGGCTAATAGCTTTCTCTTTCCAACAGCTAACACAGCGCCTGCTACATGGTAGGTGCTGGAAGTTTGCTGAGTGACTGCCTGAATGAATGTTTATCCTTCCTCCCCTGCCCCCCCTCTCCCTCCCTCCTTCTCTCTCTCTCTCTCCCTCTCTCCCTCCCTCCCCTTCCTCCTGCTGTCATTAGTACCTGTTTTTCTGGCTTTGGTAGCTATAAAAAAAAAAAAACAGCTGTTTTTCAACATTTGTGTCATACATCTCCATCTACTTGGAAGTTGTTAATAATTCGCTTTGGGGCCTTGGGGCCCCTGACTTACCCTCATC
>NW_027664366.1:0-2000 GCF_963383645.1 Muscardinus avellanarius
CTCCTTGTTTTTCCTCCTCCCTCTTCCTCCCCTTCCTCCTTCTCCTTTCCCCCTTCCTCCTCCTCCTCCTCCTCTCCTTCCTCCTTCTTCTCTTCCTCCTCCTCCTCCCCTTCCCCCCTTCCTTTTCCTCCCCTTCCTCCTCCTCCTCCTCCTTCTCCTCCTCCTCCTCCTCCTCCTCCTCCATCTCCTCCTCTTTTTTTTTTTTGTGGTACTTGACATTAAAACAGGACCTCACATCTCAGCAATGTAGCTAGACTCTATTTCAAAATAAATAAAAAGGGCTGGGGGTGTAGCTCAGAGAAAGAATGCTTTTGGATTCAGTCCCAAATACAGAAGGAGGAGGAGGAGGAAGAGGAGGAGGAGGAAGAAAAGGAGGAAGAGGAGGAGGAGGAGGAGGAGGAGGAGGATGACGACGACGACGACGATGACTGGGAGAAGCAAAGATGCTGAGTGTTACTAGAGGTGATCTATGTACCACACTTCAGGAAGGAGGAGATATATAGGTTGATGAAAGTCAGGGACAGGTGTGGCGATGGGACTCGAAGTCTTTGAGAAGTCAGAGAACACACAGAGGAGGAAAGGGCACTGCTGTGAGCTAGTGGGTGGAAAGTTCTCACAGACGTGGTTAGATGAGAAGTCTGGCTGGGAGGACACTCGGAGCGTGGCCTTGGGCAGGTATGGGCTGCGTTGCCAAAGGCCCTGTCTGTTCTCCTCCCTCCCCTTCTGTAGTCTTCCTGGCCCCCCTGCACACCATCTCCCACATGTGCTAGCCTCACTGATCGCACCTGCACACCCGTGTATCTGACAGCTCAGGGTCCTCCGCCTTCAAATTCCATCCTTTTAGCTGGGCACAGTGGCACCGACCTGTAATCCCACTACTCGGAAGGCTTAAGCAGGAGGATGGCAGGTGCGACTACAGCCTCACCCATTGAGTGAGTTCTCGGCATCATAGAAAGAACTTGTTTAAAAATAAAAAAATAAAACACCCACACCCACACAATATAAATACAGAAGAGGGGAGAGGAGAAAGAAAGCGATACCTTTTATTTAAGAAGCACGATAGAGCATGAAGTCAGTCTTCTAGGTGTCGACACTTTTAGCCTGGGCAGGATGACCTGCCAGAAGAGGAAGTCAAGGAGAACAAGAACATTTGTTTATTGCAGAAGGTGATAAAACTATGATTTGTGGGATGGGGACTAACTGTATAAAGCTAAAGAATCTTGACATGTAGGGAGTCCTTCCTCAAGGGTTTCTTAAGGTGGGGTTCTCTTTGCTCTCAGAGAATACCCCGTCTCTGGTGCCGGCTCTTGGGTACTCTAGGTGGCCTTTCCCAGGGCTCTCTCTTCTCCATAGAATGGAGCCTACGCATCTGCTGAGAAAAAGAAGACGAGTTAGATCCTCTGAGCCAGCAGCCTTAGAATATCTGCCGTATGTGCTCATTTCTGGAACTCAGGTGTATGTGTGTAGTTTCAGTGGTCGGTAATACTTAAACCCACGTGTACACACTTGTATTTGGAGTAATTATCAGCCCTTGTCTTGTTCCTCCCTCGCTATTTCCCCGACCTCTCCTCCCCGACTCCTTCACTTGCTCTTTTCCTGGTGTCACTGCGGGTCATGCCAGACCCCGGGGTCCAGCTCAGCTGCAGGGGACGTAGCAAGGTGCTGTGCTGTCCACCCGGCACCCACCCCACTCCCGTCCCTCCCTCTCCCGCTGCATCTCGGCGCTCACCTTGGCATGCTGAGGTCTCTTAAGCCTTGGTGGCTTCTTTGGGACCTTGTGGACCTCTTCACTTTCTGGAGGTTTGAACATGGGCACGTCTGGACCAGCATCGTGATCTCGATGACTGTCCTGCGCCACAGGTGGGGGGGGACCCACTTGAGAGCCAGAAGTCTTGTTCCTGGGCGGGCTTAGGGGACAAAGAGTCATCAGCATAGCCATGATCCTGGTTTCCTAGAAAGTCCTTGAGCTCTCGCGTTAGTCTGGCCATTCTGTGGTGAGT
>NW_027664365.1:0-3000 GCF_963383645.1 Muscardinus avellanarius
GAAAGCTTATTCTTATTAGAAATTAATACAGCTCTTATTAATAATCAATATAGGCTCAATTCCCATCAGGTACTTCCTAGAAAAGAGGGACAAGCCTAGCTTCCTGCTCACATCTCCCTTCATGCTCAGCAGAGGCTCGGCCTCCTACTCATGGAGTCCACTGTGGTGAACTCTTCGGGTGCCTGGCAACACTGCGGAGGGCCAGGTGGAGTGTTGTTCAGAAGGTATCGAGCACTGCGGAGCCCTCCTCCATAGAAATCCTCCAGATTTAGGTTTTGAAATCCCACGATCTTGGGGCCGGGATGTAGCTCAGTGGCAAAGTGCCTGCTTTGCAGGTGTAGCGCTCTGGGTTCGATCCCCGGTTCCAAAAAAGACACACACACACAAAAAAAGAACCCCTTTAAATCCCACGATCTTCTGAATCTCCTTGCTCTGAAACCCTCTGTGACTCCCCTGCATTCCAATCATCGTGCTGCAGCTGCAACCGCCTACCTGGCCACTGTCTTCTGGCACAGACACAACTCTTCCCACCCCACGTGGCAAAGGATCCTGTCTCCTCTCCTCGGGTGAGTCATAACCCAGTAAGCTACCGCAAGCCAGATTTCTGCGTCAGCAAGCCCAACGTGCTGTTTTTCACAAAGGGTGGGGAAAAAGGAGGGAAGGCTGGAGTGGGGCCTGGAACCAAGTGAGCACACCACAAACCAAAGGCTGACTCTGGCCTTCCACTTCCTACTGGCCTGGAGGGGCCTTTGATGTGTTAGACAGCCTTGGCCTACCACGTAGTTTCAGTTCCCTTGCTCTTTGTTTTTTTATTTAATTGTGGTACTGGAGATTGAATCCAGGGGTATTCTACCTCTGAGCCACATTGCAGCCCTGTTTTATTTTATTGTGAGGCAGGATCTTCCTAACTTGCTGAGGTTGGCCTCGAACCTGTGATCCTCCTGTCCCAGCTTCCTAAATACTGGGATTACAGGCATGTGCCACCATGCCTTGCCTCCCTTCTCAGTACCTACTTATTTCCTTATAGATACAGGTGTTTTATGTTCTGCTGTGGTATCATGGTCCCCAGGGGAACCCCCAGACCCACCACTAAAGAGATTTAGAGAGTCAGGCGTGGTGGTGCACACTTGTAATCCCAGCATTTGGGAGGCTGAGACAGGAGGATCGTAATTCATGGACAGCCTCCGCTACTTAGTGAGGCCCTGCGCAACATAGTGAGACCCTGTTTCAAAATAAAGAACATAAAATAGAATAAATAATATAAAATAAATAAATAATAAAGAATATAAATATAAATAAATATAAATAAAGAATATAAATAAATAATAAAGAATATAAAATAAATAAATAATAAAGAAAGAATATAAAATAGAATACCTCAGAGGTACAATGCCCCTGGGTTCAATCCCCAATATGAGAGAGAGGAAAGAGAGAGAGAGAGAGAGAGAGAGAGAGAGAGAGAGAGAGATTGATTGATTTAGAGGAGCCTTGTGAGCATTCTCACTAACCTAAACAGGTATACTGTTAGAAAAATAGGCAGGTCATGGCAGTCAAGGGTGATATAAGAAAATCCATAATAGTTACCAGGACGGAGTAGGCTGGATGAGCCCTCAACCCTGATGATGATGAGGATGATGATGATGATGAGAAGGAGGAGGAGGAGGAGGAAGAGGAGGAGAAAAGAAGAAGAAGAAGAAGAAGAAGGAGAAGGAGAAGAAGGGGGAGGAGGAGGAGGAGGAGGAGGAGGAGGAGGAGGAGGAGGAGGAGGAGGAGGAGGAGAATTGTTATTATTGATTTCTTTGTTTTTGTTTTTGTTTTGGTGGTACTGGGGATGGAACCCAGGGGCCTTCAACCTCCAGGCTACACTCCCAGACCTATTTTCATATTTTATTGGAAACAGAGTCTCTTCAGCCAGCTCAGGCTGGCTTCGAACCTGCGTGATCCTCCTGTCTCAGCCTCCCAAGCACAGGGATTGCAAGTGTGCACCACCACGCCCGGCTCAAGAATTGTTATTATTAAAACACTATTTCGTGACACACACAAAGACATATACATATAGAATGCGTTTAGTATACAACTCACAACAACACAATGAGGAAGGAGGTATTATTAATGCCATGCCACAGGTAAGAAAATGAAGGGCTCTCAGGTAAAGCAGTCTCTCTAAACTCTAAGCTACTAAGACACAGAGCCAGAATTTGAGCCTAGGAGTCTGGCACTGTCATTCAGAAAATATCAGTGCTTAAATATAAATGAACTTTATGACCTTAGTTTTCAGAAAGCCCTTTGACCAATCCTCTTTTCTGGCTTTTTATTTTTATTTGTATTTTTTGGACTCGGAGTTTAACCCAGTGACATTCTATCTCTGAGCTACACCCCAGCCATTTTTGATTTTTATTTTGAAGCAGGATCTTGCTAAATTGCTGAGGGTCACACAAAGTCGTTCAGATTGGCCTCAAACCCGCAATCCTCCAGTCTCAGCCTCTCAACTACTGGGATAACAAGTGTGCTCCATCACATCCAGCTCTTTCTTGACATGTGATTATGGGGGGGGGTACTGGCGACTGAACCCAGGGGCACTCTACTACTAGGTTCACCCCCTTTTTACATTTTATACAACTTTTTGGACAAGGTCTCACTAATTCCCCAGACTGGCCTCAAATTTGTGGCCCTCCTGAGTTTCTGGGATTACAGGCACATGCCACTGTACCCAGCCTATGGAAGGCTCTCAGGAGAAGAAGGGAAAGAGAGGAGAAAGTAAACTGTGAGATACTGTGTATTGCCACTTATTCCTTACCATACCTTGCACAACTCAGCACTTGCTGGACTTTGGCTATGAACTGGCAGATTCTAGTCTGGGAAAATGCTGGAAGCTGGTCCTGCAGCTTTGGAAAGCTCCTTGGGTGAGAGCTGCAAGCTGCCTGTGGGTTTCTTTGTGTCTGTATCATGGATTTATTATTCCCAGCCTCCTTGCCATCTAGCACTCCCTCTCACATAATA
>NW_027664364.1:0-181170 GCF_963383645.1 Muscardinus avellanarius
ACACTTGAAATCCCAGCACTTGAGAGGCTGAGACAGGAGGATCGCAGGTTCGTGTCCAGCCTCAGCTACTTAGTGAGGCCCTCTGCAACTCAGTGAGACCCTGTTTCAAAATAAAGAATAAAGAATAGGCTTGGGAGAGTAGCTCAGAGGCAGAATGCCCCTGGTTTAAATCCCCAGGACCGAGACAGGAGGATCGCATAGGTTCGAAGCCAGCCTCAGCTACTTAATGAGGCTCTCAGCAACTTAGTGAGACCCTGTTTCCAAATAAAATATATATATAAAAAATAGGTCTGGGAGTATAGCCCGGAGGTAGAAAGCCCCTGGGTTCCACCCCCAGTACTACAAATAAATAAATAATCCCCAGTACTATAAAAAAAAAGAGGTCAAACACGTAAAAAAAATTAGCAAACATATAGATTGTTTCAGTAACACCATTAGAAAGATTTGATGGGAATTTATTAAATTCTGCATCTCATAACTAAAGAATATACATTTTTCTCAAGGTGACTTGGAGCATTTCCAAAACTTTATCATGTAGTATGCAATAAAGCAAGCTTTGACAAATACCCAAATCCAGATATTGAGGACGGAGCCCTGCTATGTCCTTGAAGACAACTCTTGGCCAGAATCTAGAGACAGGATAAAAGAATAAAGCTTTCTTCTCAGCCTCTCCACCCCTATGAACAAAGCGGCCTCTCTCAGTAGCTAGGACCCCAAGATAAGACCGCTAAGTCCAGCAAGATGGCGCCACCCAGTCCCAGCCAGTCGGAGCTCAAGATGGGGCCGCCATCTTTTGTTGAGGATCTCTGGCATCAAATTGGCACCGTCTCAGCCTCCCAAGGACTGGGATTACAAGCATGTGCCACTGTGCCCGGCTTAGACCTTTCTTCTTATATAATGCATTTAAATTAGAATTCAATAACAGATTTTGAGCTTAATTTAACAATGTGTATTTTTGTTGTTTGTTTTGCGGGTCTAGGGATTGAATCCAGGAGCATCCTAACTCCGAGCTACACCCTCTGCCCTATTTATTCTTTCCTTATTATTATTATTATTATTATTATTATTATTTTTTTTTTTTATTTTTGGTGGTACTGGGGTTCCTGGAAGCCCTTCTACCTTAGGGCTACACTCCCAGACCTATTTTATACTTTTTTATATTTGGAAACAGGGTCTCTTAGGCCAGCGCGGCTGGCTTCGAACCTGCGCGATCCTCCTGTCTCCGCCTCCCAAGCGCAGGGATTACAAGCATGCGCCACCACGCCCGGCTATTCTTTCTTTATTTTGAAACAGGGCCTCACTAAAGCACTGAGGCTGACTGCGAACCAGCGATCGTCCTGTCTCAGCCTCCCAAGTACTGGGATTACAAGTGTGCACCACCACGCCCGGCAGATGTGTATTTTTACAGTTCTTTAATACAGGTAGATCTATTTGTTGCAATCGGCATTCCATCCTGGAATCTTTTTATCTTCTAAGTGATTAAAAAATTTTTTTGTATACATTGAGATTCACTGTCTGTGCTATAAAATTCTATGGGTTTCGGCAAAGGCAGACTGTGATGTCTCTACAATGGAACATCATACATACGTTTCAGTGCCCTAAAAATATCCCTGTGCCCCGTTTCCCTCTCGAAACCCTGACAACTACCAACGCTTTTACTCTCAATTTTGTCTTTTCCAAAATGTCACTCAGTTGTAATAACACAGTATATAGTACTTGAAGACTGGCTTCTTCCACTCAGCAAGATGAATCTTAAGTTTATCCACGTCTTTTTGTGGCCTAACAGCACTTCTTTAAAAATCACTGCATAGCCGGGCGTGGTGGCCACGCTTGTCATCCCAGTACTTGGGAGGCTGAGACAGGAGGATCCAGGTTGTTCGCGGTCAGCCTCAGCTACTTAGTGAGGCCCTTTGCGACTCAGTGAGGCCCTGTTTCAAAATAAAGAAGAAAAAAATAGGGCTGGAGATGTAGCTCGGAGGTAGAATGCCCCTGGGTCCCATCCCAGTACTGCAAAAATATATATATTTATATCACTACCTAAGGCAGGTGCAGTACTGCACACTTGTAATCCTAGTACTTGGGAGGCTGAGACTGGAGGATCAGCCACCTAGCGAGACCCTGTTTCCAAATAAATGAAATCAGGCTGAGCCTGTTATTTTGAAACAGAGCCTCACTAAGTTGCAGAGGGCCTCACTAAGTGCTGAGGCTGTCCGTAACCTGTGATCCTCCTGTCTCAGCCTCCCAAGTACTGGGATTACATGTATGTATCTCCATACCCCGCCATATATTTAAAAACAAAACAAAACCTTGCGCTTATGGATATTCCACAAGCCAGAGAAGAAATCTTAATGAAAAACTTAAAATATTTATAAAAGGATATTAGCTGTAATATATGAAAACTGGTGGGTAGCATAAAAAGTGGTACTTTGTGGGAAATTCATAAATTTAACTGATTTTAATAGAAAACAAGAGACACTAAAATTTGATCAACTAAATATCCGTTATAAGAAGTGAAAAAATAAAAGAATAAATCCCAAGGAAATAATGGAGAATATACTAGAGTTAAGACAAAAATAAAGGAACTAATATATATATATATATATATATATATATATATGATAAAATACAAAATTGTTTTGGGGGGATACTAGGGATTGAACTCAGGAGCATTCTACCTCTGAGCTACACCACCAGCCCTATTTTATTTTATTACTTTGAAATAGGTCTCACTAAGTTGCTGAGGGCCTAAGTGGCTGAGGTTGGCTTTGACTCTGTGGCCTTCCTGTCTCAGAATCCCAAGTACTGGTATTATAGGCATGTGCCACCACATCCAGCCAAAATGATTTCAAGTAGATTAATAAACAATCCTTTGGTTAAATTATGTGAAAAATAAAAAAGACTGAAGGTACAAATGGGACTTCTATATAAATGTAAAAAGGAATATACCGATTCAGCAAATTTAAAAGTATTAATTGAAGAATAATGTTAACTTTCTGCTAACTAATTTGAAAACCTAGGGGAATTAAATTCCTAACATAAAATTAATCAAACAGACTCTGAGTTTTATAATAAAGAAATAGAAATCTTTAAAAGTTCTGCTGAAGCCCACCATGGTGGCACACTCTTATAATCCCAGTATGTGGGAGGCTGACACGGGAGGATCGTGGTTTGCGGCCAGCCTCAGCTACTTAGTGAGGCCCTCCACAACTTACTGAGACCCTTTTTCAAAATAAAGAGTAAAAAAATAGGGCTGGGGTGTAGCTCAGCGGTAGAATGCCCCTGGGATCATCCTCAACACCACACACTAAATAAATACATAAATAAATATACTATTGATTCAAAAAATAAAATAGAAGACTCTTCCTACAAGGATAACACCAGTTTACCAAACTTTCATAGGACAGATTATTCCCATTTATAGAATTTTTTTAGAGACTAGGAAGAGGGATATATTCCTAAGTCATTTGGGGGAGAGGGAACTCAGGGGCATTCTACATCCGAGCTACACCCCCAGCTCTATTTCTTATTCTTTATTTTGAAACAGGGTCTCACTAAGCTGCAGAGAGCCTAGGTAGCTGAGGTTGGCCTCGAACCTGAGTTCCTCCTCTCTCAGCCTCCCAAATGATAGAATTAGAAGTGTGTGCCACCACGCCTCGCTCAGTAAAGCTTTTTATATAGTCCTGGCTCTTTGAAACTATGGCAAAGTTTCAGATCTATCCCTTCCTCAAATAAATAATTAAAATCAACCGGAATGAGAAGCCAAATAATAATGAACATGACTGTAATACAAATAAACATCATAGCTGTCTTGAGAGGGACGAGGAGAGCTAATCTAAGTTAACTGAAAAACAGCATGTTGGTTATATATGGAAGAGCCAGGTGTGCTGGTGCACACCTGCAATCCCAGGCCTTGAGAGGCTGAGACAGAGGATCACAGGTTCGCAGCCAGCCTCAACAACTTAGTGAGGCCCTCCACAACTTAGTGAGACCTTGTTTCAAAATATAAAAAAAAAAATAGGGCTGGGGTATATCTCAGAGGTAGGATGCTCCTGGGTCTAAGCTCCAGTAACACACACACACACACACACAAGAAGTATGGACAAATATCATTACTCTGGTTAGTGGATTTGTTCACTGGGATATGAATGTGCAGTCCCCAAACGACTCTCTGTGCATCCTAGACTTAAGCAAATACGTAAATACAGATGTTCACAAGGGGTTACATTCTGATAAATCTATCCTAAGAAATATGCTTAGTCAAAAATTCAGTGAAGGCCGGGCGTGGTGGCGCACGCTTGTAATCCCAGCATTCAGGAGACGGAGACCGGAGGATCGCGATTCGCATGCAGCCTCAGCTACATAGTGAGGGCCCTTGCATCAGTGAGACCCTGTTTCAAAAATAAAGAATAAAAAATTAGGGCTGGGGGTGTTTCTCAGAGGAAGGATGCCCCTGGGTTCTATCCCCAGTACCACACGCAAAAAATTCATTGAATATGAGACAGGAGGATCACGGATCTAAGGCTGGCCTCTGCAAGTTAGCAAGACCTGTTTCAAATTTTAAAAAGAAGCTCTTTAGTCTAATGCCATCCCGAGTATTAATCCTCGTTACCTCTCAAAGGTGGGAGATAAGGACAGATGGCACCAGACCCTGCTGGACCTCCTGTTGGAATATATTAGGAGCAGCAGGCCCCATGCCAAGGGCCCCAGTCTATTCGATCTTCAGAGTGACCTCATTAATGGCCACAGTTTTTATTAAGGCACTGTTTACTCTGTTTTTTTCGAGATCCCAGGTAACTCTTCCGTACACGTGTATGCCGGTACAAAGACCATTCTCTGGGCTCGTGTCCCAGAACTAGGACCATGTATCAGGCTCCTGTACCGTATGTCTGGATTGTCCTCCAGAAAGGGCAGCCTGTTTCAGCGCACCGCCACCCACGAGGCGCCTCTTTACAATCTCACCCACACTTTGTGTTAATTTTTGTTCTTTCATAGACACGGCAAACACCTTGTCTCTGTCCTTGTGTTTCTTTCCAGCCAGACGGAGGCAGGCCAGTGTCTTCTGAAGAGACATCCTACATCAACTGTCCTAGGCATGGGCCTTGAGTCCCGCGGGGACATGTTCCCTGAGCAGCGTAGAAGACATACTGTGACCTAGTTGGGGTGCACTGTGGCATCCCTCCCAAGCTTCCTGCAGAATCTCAGTATTCCAGGGAAGTTTCTCCAGAAAGGTCTTTGGAGGAGGGCCTTGCAGCTAGCGCAGGAATGGGGCTGGACAGTGGGCATCTGCAGGGATCAAGCTGCAGGGATCATCTCTCTCCCTGGAGCCTGGCCCCTGAGGAGTGCCCCAGCGTTTCTGTGGGTTCTCCTGTGGTCCCCACCTGGACATGTTAGCAAGCTGTCCTGCGGGGCCCATGTTGGCACCCTCTGTACCTTACAGAATGGATTCGCTATAGACAGAATGCACATAAATTCAGCATCTTCTCCATGGAGTTTGGTCAGTAGGATGGTAGTCCCATTGGGCTTCAAGTGGTCCAGCCATGTAAGTCTACCTCCTTAGACGGAGGCCGTCTTCTTGGAACGGGTCCTGCTGTTGCTGGTTTATTCCCACAGGAGGCCCAGCAGGGCCTGGGGTCATTTGCCCTTGCCTCTGCCTCCTGCCCAGCTCAGTGTCTGGGGCCCCTGACTGGGCTGGAACAGGAGATTCCAGGAGGAGATGCAAGCTTCAGTGTGGGTCTGGGGTTGGTTGGCTGAGTAATGACCACACCAAAGATGTCTCCGTTCTGATCCTCAGGGGACATATTTGCAGAGTATTAAAGCTGTCATGAAGTTAAGTTTACTAATCAGCTGACATCTTAAAAGAGAGAGATTCTCTTGGATTAAGCGAGCCCCCTGCTGACACCTGGCCGGGCCCAGTGAGCCCACAACATAAGGTACGAACATGTAGCATCTATTTCTTGTTGTTGTGCTGGAAATCGAACCCAGGGTCATTCTACCTCGAAGCCACATCCCAGCCCTTCTTATTTTATTGTTTTGAAACAAGGCCTTGTTAGGTTACTGAAGTTCTCACTAAGTTGTTGAGGCCGACCTTGAGCCTGCGATCCTCCTGTGTCAGCCTCCCCAGGACTGGGTTTATGGGTGTGCACCACCGGGACCGAGGCCGGCTCTGGGCACCATCGTGAGCTACTGTGCGGTCCTGTGTTTAAGGAAGCCATAGGAAGCCCAGGCAGCGTGTGCATACAGAGGCTAGAGGGGCAGAGGAGGATGGAGGAGATGCCCGGGAAGCAGGACAGAGAGGATTCCTGCTGTTTTCACAGAAATTAGATTTTTTTTTTTAAAGAAAGGCAGACTACCCTGTGCAGCACCTCACGTGGATGTGTCTGGAGTCATGGAAACTTGACTACATTCTCCCTAGCACCTAAAAATGGACCTTGAGAGCTTGTTTAGAGCTCTCAAGGAGAGAGCTTGTTTGGAGCAGGGGAGCACAGCTACTCCTATATCCTTGACCGAAGACCAGTCCTCCTCTATGCAGGGAAGAGGTCCTCTCCGACCCAGTGCACAGCTTCAGGACGGACACACATGGAGTGGTGAAGGGGGAAGGGGACACCCACCTAGCCAAGCCAGATCAGCCGAATCCACCCTGGCGATCAACGGGGTGACAGATGTTACAGCCAGATCGCCCCCCACATCTGAGATTAGATTTTTAAAACCACTACCTCAGCCGGGCGTGGTGGCACACACTTGTCATCCCAGTCTTGGGAGGCGGAGACAGGAGGATCGCAGGTTCACAGCCAGCCTCGGCTACTTAGTGAGACCTTTCCACAACTTAGCGAGACTCTCTGTTTCAAAATAAAGAATAAAAAAATCAGGCTGGGGTTATAGCTCAGAGCTAAAATTCCCCTGGGTTCCATCCCCAGCACCATAAATAAATACATACATAAATACATAAATAAATAATAAAACCACTACCTCTGCAGGTTCCCAGCACACCCTGCATACCCACAGGGGCCTGACACTCCACAGGACCCCTGAGATCTCCCTCCCTCTAAGGACCCCAAAGGCCCTCTGCTAGGTGGACAGGACTCGAACCCTCGGCTCTTGAAACAGGGAGACTGCGGTCCTGAGGGGTCAGCAGGAGCAGAGGGCCCTCCACCCGAGGGCAGGACACAGCCAGACGCCACAGCTGGGAACTCACGCTTTCGTGAGGGCGGCCTGCTCTTCCCATAAGCAGGACAGGCCCAGCAGGCTCCTGTCTGCGGCTGGGCCCAGAACTTGGCCCCACAACCTCTGGGCGTCACCATAATTACTACCCTCCCCTCCCCCTCCCTCCGCCCTGGAGCTGGGACTGCGAGCCAAAGCTGGGGCCCCCCCTGACCTCCATCCAGGCCCAGCCAGACCCAGGGAAGCAGAAGTCTGGGTTCCATTGATGGCTGGGGAACTGGTGTCACAATGGGGTGGGAAGGTGGCATTCTACTCCGGGGTCAGCCCCCAGGGACTGGACGGGGCAAAGCAGGTGGCCCAGGTGAGCCAGCCCCCGCCATTGGCAAGCGCTTCCCTGTGCCCGGAACGCGCTACTTAGGGAAAGCCCCCTCATCCTTCTAGACACCACCCGTTGCCAGCCGTCCTTCAAGCCTCCTGATCCTGCCTGGAAATGGCTCGTCCCACCCCACACATCTCTGGTCTCTCGAGACTTGGTCAGAGCCGCCTGCCTTGGCCCCGTCTCCACAGGAGCCTCAGGCGTCCTCGGCCAGGTTCCAGGTACAGGCCTCCGGTGTTCCTGCGTGGGCTGGGGATGGGGACACCAGCATCCTCTACCAGGCACAAACTGGCAGGGGAATTGAGAAAATTCTGTGCCTCTGAGAAGCCGCGCCCAGCCAGGCAGAATCCCTTCTCCCTGCAGCCCTGCCCTGGTTCCTGGTTCTCCTCCAAACCGCCCAGGCCGGAGCCCTAAGAGAAACAGGAGCAGCCTCAAGGGAGGCGGGGCCAGATCGCCCATCAGCAGGTGGTGCTGGGGCTCAGGCAAAGCCGGCTACCAAAATACACCCAGAAAAGAATGTTTTGGAAGAAATTGTTCTATTTGGGGAAAGCCACTGAAGTATTAGTCACGGGGAAATCACCCCACAGAGATGTTCGGTTTACTCTGACTTCAGGCTGCACTTATCGGGGGTCAATAACCGCAGTCCTCCCTTCCCTCCCTCCCTCCCCTGGCCTCCAGGGGTCTGCAGACCACCTGGGCTCCGGGAGCTCCCTGGAGTTCCCCAGTCTTGAGGCAGGACTGCTAGGTGGCCAGTGAGCACAGCAGACACCAGTGAGGCCGATGACCCCTTTGCACTGGCTACAAGAGACCCCAGGTTTGTGCCTCTCACCCCAGTGACAGCTAGACAGAATCAGAGCTTAGCTCAGTGAGAGGGAGACGCGTGATCTGAAGAAACGGCATTCTTTCCTACACACATTTATAGGATTCAGATTCACACTGGCTACAAATTTTATCTTTAAGAAAAATCCCGAAGTCATTTCTCTTGACTGGGTCACAGGGCAGCAAATTTCCCTCCATTTTTGTCTCCCCCAAAGGAAGATTCTGTCTAGGGGGCACAGAGAGGGTGAGCATAGGGGTTTTATTGGGCGTGTGTCACCAGGAGGGTCACAGAGCTGGCTGGGACAGTAATAAAACAGAGCCGGGCTTGGTGGTGCACACTTGTAATCCTAGTACTTGGGAGGCCAAGGCATGAGGATCAACAGGTTCAAAGCCAGCCTCTACAACTTAGTGAAGCCCTCTGCAACTTAGTAAGACCCTGTTCCCAAATAAGAAAATAAAACTGGCCAGGTGTGGTGGCACACACTTGTAATCCCAGCACTTGGGAGGCGGAGACAGGAGGATGGCACAGGTTCGAAGCCAGCCTCACTGGCTTAAGAGACTCTGTTTCCAAATAAAAACATATAAAAATAGGTCTGGGAGTGTAACCCAGAGGTAGAAGGGTTTCCAGGAACCCCAGTACCACCAAAAAATAAAAAATCAATACTAAAAAATGGGGCTGGGGGTGTAGTTCAGAGGTAGAATACCCCTGGATTCCATCCCCAGTACTGAAAGGAAGGAAGGAAGGAAGGAAAAGAAAATCAGACTGCCTGGGGGTTTAGGTTAGAGGTAGAATCCCCAGTGCCACAAAAAAAAAAAAAAAAGAAAGAAAAAGAAAAAGGATGAGAAAAAGGATGAGAACATCCACAGGGGGTGTCTTTACACTGTCCAGAAACCCAGCGCTGCTCCTGCATGGTAATTTGAGGTGGTTACAGCTTAGTGCGACTGCGCCAAATTCTCCACGTTGGAATTTTCCTCTGGTGTCTAAGGCTGAAAGTCGTGGGTGGGGCAGCCTCCCTATCTCCCAGGAAGGCGCCTCCAGCTGCCTCCCTGCCCTGCTAAGTCCAGCTAATTACCTAACAACTAGAGATCCCAGGGTCCTTCCACTGCCCTGGGCTGAAGGCTTGAGACTCAAGGTCACCCCTGAGGAGCAAAGCCAGGGTGGAGCCATCAGAGAGCGCCTCCACCCCACAGGGGCCAGGGCCTGTCCTGGGCTCTTGGAAGCCGGGCTCTTCCTGCTCCCAACACAGATGACTGTCAAGACCTGACCCCGGCAGGCCCCCTGCAGCCAAGTGTCCCAGGCTGTTGGTGCCCCACAGGGATCCTGGCTCAGTAGGGAATCACTGGCTCAGCTGGAAGTCTTTGGGAGCAGGAGAAACCCCAAAAGGAGCTGAAGTCTCTCACCTCCAAAGAAACTTAAAGTCAAGTCAATTCAATTCAGAACCTCCCCACCCTGGCTTGTCCGATGCCTAGGCCCTTGCTCCAGGTAGGGAGATGATGGGGAAATTCCCCACCATCAGAGGCCCGCAGGTCTGGGCTGATGGGGGAGCAGAGGAAAGGGCCTGGCCAGGGCTCTGCTGCTGTCCCTGTTTGCAACTTTCTTTCCTGCAGCAACAGGGGAGGCTGAGGGCAGGTTGGAGATTTGGTGGCGGGGGCCTTCTTCTTTTGTGGTACTTGGAATGGAACCCAGGGGCATTCTACCTCTGAGCTACACCCCCAGCCCTATTTTTTATCCTTTATTTTGAAACAGGGTCTCTCACTGAGTTGCAGAGGGCCTCGCTAAGTAGTTGAGGCTGTCTGTGAACCGGATCCTCCTGTCTCAGCCTCCCGAATAGCTGGGATTACAAGTGTGCGCCACCTCCTGTTTCTGAAAGGAGGTGGCATTCTCTATGAGGAGGAGGAAGGTTAGAGCCAGACCGTGGTGGGGATGAAAGCAAGCCGGCTAGACAGCCTGGCAGGATGGTGGGCACTTCACGCAGCTGTTTGAAGCTGGTACCATGAATCCACAGACTTGCCTGGTGTGTGGCTCTCCAGCAGTGGCCTGTATTCTGGGGTGCAGGGATAGAGCAGATAAATTGAGTTCGTTTGCTGCTGTGGATTTGCTAGCTGGGCACAACCAAAGGGTAAAAAGATGAAATTGTTGGGCACAGGCAACAGAGACAGAAATGACGGGTCTCTAAATAGAAATTAAAAGGCTGGTTCCATGTCTGTCGCAGCCTGGATCCAGCCTAGGTGCCTGTCAACAGGTGGAGAGATAAAGAAAATGTGGCGGATACACACAGTGGAGTTTTACACAGCCATAAAGAACAAAATCGCGAGCCGGGCGTGGTGGCGCATGCGTGTCTGACTCCCAGCATTCAGGAGGCTGAGACAGGAGGATCCCAGGCTTGTGGCCAGCCTCAGCTACTTAGTGAGGACCTCTGCAACTCGGTGAGCGCCTGTTTCAAAATTAAAAAGAATAAAAAATAGGGCTGGGAGTGTAGCTTGAAGGTAGAATGCCCCTGGTTCCATTCCCAGTACTGAAGAAAGAAAAAAAAAAAAAAAAAAGATGGTTCCATCCTATCATCTGAGTAGAAAGGACAGAGAGAGATGAGGACATAAAAGGGTCAACAGACCAAGGGGCCAATGAGGCTAAGCATGGTGTTATAGAAAGAGGTAGTGTGTGTCCCCACGCATATGTTATAGCCTTAACCCCCCTGTGACGGTATCTGGAGATGGGCCGACTGGCTCAGATAATTAGGGTAGGATAAGGCCAGAAGTGTGAGATCGTTTAGACAGAACTAGCAGAGGAAAGGAGAGACATTCCTGTCCGCGTGCATGGCCACAGAAAGGCCTCCAGAGGGCAGAGGAGAAGGTGGCCACCTGCCGGCCAGGAAGAGGGTCCTCGCCGGAAGCTATGTTGGCACTCTGGTTGCCATAAGTGTTTGAGATTTTGGAGGTGGAGACAGATTTTCTAAGAGGACGGCAGGTGCTGGTGTGAGGCTGGATTCCTTTGGTTTTTATGCTCAGCCAGTGCTCCCAAGATTCGAATCTTTGAGGATTAGTGTCAAGGGACCTAGGAAGTCATCCATTCTTTCTCTGGAGGCTTGGGGATGCTAGGAATCAAACCCAGGGGCTCATTCATGTAGGCAAATTGTCCATTCTAAAATGGGAGGGCTCAGGCCAAGAGTGGGGGCTCCTGCCCCTCAAGACTTGAGCTCTGTCTCAAATCAGCTCCTAAAGCCAATTGTAAACCTGGTCTACTGCTAGCACGTCCCCTGAACTGGGCTCCTCTGCATTCAGTAACACCCTTTAGAGGACGGCCAGTTTGGCTCATGAGATCCACTGTCTGGCTTAGTGAAACCCCAGTTCTCTTGTGCTCCTCAGGGTACAGACAAGATCAGGCCTGGGCCTTTCTCCCCTGGGCTTCTAGAGGCCTCAGCTGTAGGCCTCCATCAGAGGCCACTAACCCACAAAGACCTATTCATCAGAACAAGCCATAGGCTACTCCTAAATACACCTCTCCAACTACTCATAACCCCTATAAAGCAAGTCTCCAAAGACCTCCAAAGACAATAGGTGAATCATTGCATTTACACTCGGGTTGATGAAGGGTCCCTTGAGGTCTCTTCCCAGGAATGACACTGATAATCTCTGCCCCAAAGGAAGCATGTGTCTGAATCTTTGAGGAGGAAATTGGCTGTCAAATAGCACTTTCCCCACTAACATCTAGGTTTTCTCCCCCACATTTTGGGAATTGCAGCCTGGCTGGTACATGGAAGGGGTCAAGAAAGACTTTTTTGAGTGTCCCCAAGAGGAGAGTTTAGCTCGAGATTCTACGAAAGAGTATGGAGTAGGAAGCTAAGTAGAACTTTTACCCGTGACTTCAAAGCTGAGAACGATGAGAAATATTCACATATTCGAAAGAGAGGTGCTAGATACTTCCTCGCTGGAGTCACAAAGAACTGATCCAGCACCAACCATCCCCAAGAGGAGGTTTGCTGGAGGAAGGATGTTTCTGGAAGAACCCGCTATGGTTTGGAAATGGCTCGAGTGTGTGTCCCTGGGGAGGTGCTGGGAGTCTGGTCCCCAGTGTGACCTTCAAAAGATGGGATCTAGTGGAAGGTTGTCTGGCCCCTTCCTGCTCCTGGGCTTGCAACGTGAGCTCTAGTCTCCTGCTCACCCCACCACTGTAAGGTCGTCTGCGATGAGGCCCTTACCAGAGCCTAGCCTGGATGTTGGCATCATGCCCTTGAACTTCCAGAACCAACCGTGAGCGAGACAAACCTTTTCTCTTTGTAAAGTTACCATGCCTCGGGCATTTCATTATTGTGATAGAAAATGAACTAGTGCAGCTCCCTTCTTAGGGGTAGAGGCTCTGTGAGATAGGAGACTGGTGGGAGAGGAGCAAGGGTAGGGGAAATGGCCGAGAAAGCTCTTCTTCCACCATTTTTTGGGCACAAAGATGGCATGCGGTTCTGTGGGCCAAGCAGTTGCTGGGAAAGTAGCTTGTTGGAAGCCTACCCAAGAGGGTTGTCTTGGGGATGCCAGCAGTAAGAGAGAATATGGGGCCTTTAGTCCTAGTACTTGGGAGGCTGAGAAGGGGGGAATCACTGGTTCGAGACCAGCCTCAGCAATTTAGGGAGACCCTGAACAACTTAGTGAGATCCTGTTTCTAAATAAAAAATAGCTGGGAGTGGTGGATCATGCTTGTAATCCCAGCATTTGAGAGGTTGAGACAGGAGGATTGCAGTTCGTGGACAGCCTTGGCTACTTAGTAAGGCCCTTTGCAATTCAGTGTGACCCTGTTTCAAAATAAAGAATACAAAACAGGGCTGGGGATGTAGCTCAGAGGTAGAATGCCCCAGGGTTCCATCCCTAGTACTGCAAAAATAAAAAATGGCTAGAGTACAGCTCAGAGGAAGAACCTTCTGGGTTCAATACTGAGAGAGAGAGAGACAGACAGACAGACAGACAGACAGACAGACTGACTGACTGGGTTTGGGCTGAGGACAGGGTCCAAAGACATCAGATATGGGGATGTTGCTCATATTCAGAAACAACACAGAATTCCTGAGAAAACCCCCAACAGGCACAAGAGCAGGGCATCACAGGGCATCACAGGGCATCACTGGGCATCATGAACAGGGCCCCACGGAAGATCTAGTAGTAATGAGCCTGTCAAAATGCATTAAAGACAAGAGTGTTTGCGTGAGAAGAAAAAGCATCTACACAAAAAGATCTCTGCCTCCTCCCTCGGCCTGTGTGTGGCCTTGAGGAGCCAGCACGGCACAGGACCCATCAGACAGGAGAGCCTGTCTCCCGACCTTTCCCAGCATAGAGGCGCACGTGGGTTAGGGGGAGCGGGACGTGGGCAGGGGGTGGGGGACCTTCCAAGAGCGTGCAGGATGGAGGCGTGGCTGTCGACTGGACAGACTCCTCTCAGGAGTATCAGCTGTCCTGTGGGGCTGCACCTTTGCCAGAGAGGCTGGTCCAGCCACTAGAAGGAACAAGGAGCCTTTTCTTCCTCCTTGGCCCTTTTTTCCCTGCCTGGGAGAGTCCACAACTCCAACATTTATTTCCTTTCCACTTGCCGCGTGACTTGGGAAGGCCCTACCCAGTGCTCTGCTCTGGGACTGTGTTCTGGGGCCAGGGTACTCCAAATTGAGGGGATCTGGGAAGACATGGCCTCCAGACTCATCAAAGAACAAGAGGAGCCCAAGATCCACCCGACACCCTAACTTAGTATTGGGCTGAGGCTCTGGGGAGAAGGGGCTGGGGAGGGCGGGGAGCCTGTCCCGATGCTGACAGGACAGGACCGGGGTCAGCAGGGGCTGGGCTGGCCCATGCCCTGGTGTGCTGGCTTCATAACCGAGGCTCGTCTTGTCTGGGTCCTGGCCACCTCCAGGGGAAGGCATGGGCGGCTCCCTTCTGCTGCTGGTCTGGTTCTTAGAGCCCAGGATCAGAAGAAGTGTGAGCTGTTCATGACGGCCACCCTGGGGCTGAGTTCTTTCTGCGGCCTCCATTTATTTTTCAGGGGGCTCTGCCTCCGGGGACCTGCGGGGAGCAGAAGGGTAACACTGGGTGTCTAGGCATTGGTTTGTGGCAGTGTCCCTCACCACCTCTCTCCTGAAGGTAGATCAAGATCAGATCCTGAAGGGATCTGAGCCAAGACATGCAGATGTCCATGGTTCCACGGGGACTCACGCCAGCCTCTACACAAAGCTAGCAAGGCACTCACCGGGAGCTGAGCTCCAGGTCCTGGATGGTGTCCTTCAGGCCCTGGCCGCGCGTCTCTGGCAGCAGGGCACAGAGCATCCCGACCACAACGGGGAGGCTGCCGTAGATGACCATAGGGATGGCGGCATGGTACTCGCCCAGCAAGATCACGAGCGGCGTGATGATGCCCCCGATCCTTGAAAAGATGTTCACCAGCCCCATACCTGTCTGCCTGTGGAGAGACCAATGCAGCCCCAGCCCCTCAGCGCCACACAATCCCGCCCATCCAACGTGTGTGCCTCCCGCCTGCCAGCCACTCTGCACTCACTTCCCTGCTGAGGCTGTGCGGCCACCCTCCCCCACAGGAAGACACCCCTCAAAGGCTGTGCGGCCACCCTCCCCCACAGGAAGACACCCCTCAAAGGCTGTGCGGCCACCCTCCCCCACTGGCTCCTTCTCCTGGGCCAGTCACTCCTAGACTTTTCCCACCTTCCCATGCCGACAGGGCCAGCCCACAGCCTGCATCTGTATCTGTCCTCCACCAGCCTAGGACAATGTGAGGGCTTGCCCGAGATCGCTAGTTGCCTTGACCCCTGCGCCAGCACTGTGAGCTATGTGTGGACTGGAGGCAGCAGAGGGACAGCCAGAATCGGAGTCCCCAGGAGCAGAAGAGCGAGTGACCCCGCAGCTCTTACCGGATGACAGTGGGCAGGAGCTCAGCGGTGTACACGTAGGAGATGGTGAAGGCGGCAGCCATGGCGAACTTCCCCACCACGGCCAGTGTCGTGACCACCATGGGCAGATCTGGGGGAGGATGCTAGTCAGCCACCCAGAGGACCGGCCGCCCGTCACCCAGGCCTGCCCACTGCCCTCTCTCACTCCTTCTGTGCCCAGCCCCTGGGAAGCCCTCACTCCCGAGAAGGGAGCGAAGGCCATCGGTCCAGCTCTGGAGAGGGGTGGGAGCGGGGAGAGCCAGCTCTGCACCTGCTGGGACGAAGATGATGGCGATACACATGAGGCCACCGAGAATCAGACTGCTCAGCTGGCTCCATCTGCGGCCCAGCTTCTCCATCAGCAAGATGCTGAGGAGGCGGCCAGGCACCTCGACTGCTCCAAAGATCAGCTGCGTCAGGTAGATGTCCAGGCCGAAGTCCCCCACCTGGAGGCCGATGCCGTAGTACCCCAGGCTGTCCACAAACCTACAATACATCCAAGGGTCCCCGTCATGGCTGCGTGTATGAGACTCTCAAGCCCAGAGGAAGAGCCGGCTTTGGTCAGCGTGCTGCAGGGGATGCTGGTACAGTGAGGGCGAGACTGCCCAGCGGAGAGCCTCCATCCCATCATGCGCAGACACACAGGGAAGGGGGCGTGGCTCTCACCAGACACAGATGAGGATCAGGGTCATCTTCCGGAGCTGGGGGTGTCTGAAAAGGTCCAAGGCGTTCCCCGTGGGGCCTGTCTTCTCTGGGGCCAGCTGGAAGGAGTTGCAGAGTGAGGGGCCCTGCAAAAGGGCTGGATGGGTGGTGGGCAGTGGGAGTCAGTGCTGGCCTGGGCTGCTGTGGGTACCTGGCTCAGGAGTTTTGAAGAGAGGTTCTTCCTGTTCACGGAGGCCGCCTTCTGGATCAGCTGTTTGGCTTCCTCTGTGCGCCCCTGAGTGAGGAGCCACCGTGCCGATTCTGGGACAGCCCTGGGGGCCAGCGGGGGACATTGGGGTCTGGAGTCCTGCACAGCCTCTCAGCCCTTGCAGTGTGCATGGAGCCCACTCCCCACCCCTGCCAGACTCCGTCTTGTATAAATGAGTGGGTGGCGCGCCCTACCCCGCTTGGGACCCTCCTGCGGGTGGTGAGCCCCGGCAGGTGTCTGCTCACCAGATATAGAAGAAGAGAAGAAAGACAGGTGTCGAGATGGCGATTTCCAGGAGCCTCCAGTTGCGGATGCCGTAGGCCAGTCCCGCCAGCACCATCTGCCCCAGCGCGAAATGGGCCTGGGCGATGATGGAAGCTGAAGTCCTCCAAGAGGGTCCCACCCACTCTGAAACTGTGGGGACCAGAGGCTGAGACCAGGCCAGGCCTTGCCCGCCCAGCCCGGCTGCCCCGAGGCCCTGGAGTGCCACACAGACCACCTCCAGGCGGGGTGCCCGGTGAGGTCGCTCAGGTACTTAGGGGCTGGGTACTCACGCAGAGCGAGGGTGGACAAGATCTGTCCACAGACAGCAGCCGCTAGAACAAAGCGCAGGAACATGTAGAGCTGGAAGCTGGGCACGAAGGCCATGGCCAGGCCCATGACGCCCATCAGGAGCAGCTGCACTAGCAGAGAGAGTTTGCGGCCGATCCTGAGGAAGAAAGCGAGGGTCTGTGCGGGGAGACACGCCTTTCCCTGGGAACCCCATTTGAGGGTGCAAAGCAGGGACTTATCCCAATGTGAGGGCGCAAAGGGAAACTTGGGCATGTGCCAGGTGCCTAAGAGCAGGTGGGGCTGATCAGGGTTCCTACCGGTCACAGAGGGGCCCAAAGATGAAGGCCCCGACCAGGAGCCCAGCCATGTACACCGACTGCGAGGTCTCTTTCAGGTGCTTTTGATTGCAGACCAGGTTGAACTGAGGCAGACACAGGCAGAGGCAAGTCTAGGGGTGGTGCTGGAGAGGGCTCCATCACTACCCAGTCCTCTAGGAACCCCCTACAGGCGATGCCAGTGGTCCCCAAACTGGGTGCCAAGGCACCCCAGGGCACCGTACTGGGCTCACTGGACACAGCAGGGTGCATTTGCAATGTTAAAGGAATTATCTTGAAACTAGTACTTGTCATCTGTCCGACAACACACAAACTACTAGCCCAGGACAGTCGGTTCATGGTTTAAGAGGAGGTGGCATATTTACAATGACGTCCTATCTATGTGAAGTCCTGTTTAGAGGGGCTGCTGTGGGAAGACCGAAGGCCACGTTCAAATCCGCGTGGAATTTAAAATGAGGGTAGCAGCGGTCAAGGCCGGGGAGGTGTACAAGCTCAAGATCTCATACATCCGGCTTGTGACTCGCTGCATTCATGAATGAATCGAGCCAGGCATGGTGGTGCACACCAGTATCCCAGAACTCAAGAGGCTGAGACAGGAGGATCCCAGGTTTGAGACCAGCTTGTGGTAATTTATGGAGACACTGTTTCAAAATAAAAAGTAAACTAGGACTGGGACTATAGCTCAGAAGTAGAACACCCTGGGTTCAATCCCCCAGAACCATACTCACACAGAGAATGAAATAAATTTCTTCTTTCAATTTATGTATATTATTAATAATTAAAAAAAAGAACTACTAAGCCAGGCGTGGTGGCACATGCTTGTAATTCCAGTACTTGGGAAGCTGAGACGGGAGGATCGTGGTTCGCGGCCAGCCTCAGCTACTTAGTGAGGCCCTATGCAACTCAGTGAGACCCTGTTTCAAAATAATTTAAAAAATAGGGCTGGGGGTGTAGCTCAGAGGTAGAATGTCCCTGGGTTCCACTGCCAGTACCACAAAAAAAAAAAATTTTTTTTAAATAAAAATAAAAGGAACTATTTAAAAATAAAAAACTAAAAAGAACTAGTAAGTTGTTAGGTCATGAGCGGCAGTGGGGATGGAGCCCAGGGACACGCTACCTCTGAGATACGCCCCTACCCCTATTTTTTTATTCTTTATTTTGAAACAGGGTCTCACTGAATTGCAAAAGGCCTAAGTAGCTAAGGCTGTCCGTGGGCCGTGATCCCCCCATCTCAGCCTCCCAGATGCTGGGATTACAAGCGTGCACCACCACACCTGGCTGATAAGCACTTTTTGAGTTGTTTGGACTTAATGCACAGGACTCTTAGGCCTTTCTTTGGCCCAAGAGATGCCATGTAAAATGACTTACATACTAGCAATGTAAGCTGTGGCCCTCTATGACGAACCCTGATGGCTCCTTCCCCATAGCCAGGACACCCCTGTGGCTCACTGGAGCCTCTCCAAATTTTCGCATTTGGCTGCAAAATCCCCCTAAAACCCACCCTTCCGAGGCAGTCAGAACCCTGAAGAGCTTCCACACACCCCTTCTGATTAGGACAGAGGAACACACACACGGTGTGGGCAAGGGGGTTACGTCTAAGCCAAGCCACCAGGAGACTTAGAGGCACGGGATCCACAGAGCTCCGCACACGCCTGCCGCACACGCACACGCAGTCACGGCTGACCCAGCTGGCTTGTGAGGACCCCCGGGGGAGCTCTGTGCCTGCGCACAACTTGGTCTCCTGCAAGAACATTGGAGGTGCGCCCCGAGAGCTCTCGGGCTTCACAACCCCAAGAAGAGCCCTTGGGAGTCACTGTGCACCCTGTGCTCGGTGCAAGGTGCTTGGTGCAAGGTGCTCCTCGAGCATTCTCTCAGCCTTCTCAGAACAAGTACCGACCATGGTCCTCTCCCCCGAGGAAGAGGAGCTGAGCAGCGCATCCTGACCTCCACAGCTGGATGGCAGCTGGCAGGGCCCACTCGCCTCTGCTGCCCAGACAGGAAATGAAACTGAGTGACTGTGGAGAGAATGTTCCTGTTTGCTGGAAATTAATAAATGAACTAATGCCTATACCTAGCAACTAATAAATTAACATCAGTTGCATACCTTCTAGCAAGAAATTAACCAACCCGGGAGTTAGTTAACTCTGTGGCTTCTTCTTCTGCTCTTAGGACAACTGTTAATTTTTAAGGAATTTCCAGTATATGGCAAATGGTTAACTCGTTATCATAAAGAATGATGCGGGGCAGGGCAGGGTCATAACGTGGTCCCATCTTACTTGTTTTTTGGTGTAGTCATGGTGGTACATGCTGGTAATCCCAGTGCTGGGGAGGCTGAGACGGGAGGATGGCAGATTCGTGGCCACCCTCCGAAACTTAGTGAGGCCCTCTGCAACTTAGTGAGACGGTATTTCAAAATAAAAGAGTAAAATAGGGCTGGGGCTGTAGCTCAGAGGTAGAATGCCCCTAACAAACTTGGGAGGTTGAGATGGGAGGATTGCAGGTCTGCGGCCAACATCAGCCACTTAGTAAGGCCCTTTGCAACTTAGTGAGAGTCCGTTTCAAAATTTAGAATAGCTGGGTGTGGGGCATACGCCTCTAATCCCAGCACTCCTGAGGCGGAGGCAGGACTATTGCAGGTTTGAAGCCAGCCTCAGCAACTCAGTGGGGCTTGCATCAACTTAGCAAGACCCTGTTTCTAAATTAAAAAATAAATAAATAAAATAGGGCCGGGTGTGGTGGCGCACACCTGCAATCCCAGGACTTGGGATGCTGGGATAGTTGGGTCGCTGGTCCAAGGACAGCTTTAGCAACGTAACAAGCCCCCACTTCCAAATAGGAAGTAAAATATGGCTGGGGGTACAGTTCAGGGGTAGAATGCCTCTGAATTCAGCCTCCAGTACAAAAAACAAACAAACAATGGGCTTGGGGGTATGGCTCAGAGGTAGAATGCCCTGGGTTCAATCCCCAGCACCACAAGAGTAAATAAGTAATTTTTAAAAACTGGGCTGGGGGTGTAGCTCAGAGGTAGAATGCCCTGAGCATTCCCCTGTTCCACAAAAATGGAAACACATAAATAATTAAAAGCTTCCTCCTACCAGGCTCCAGGGGCAGAATGGAGTGGCTGTGTTTGACCCTGAGCCTGATAGCTGTTCTGTCCATGTCTTGGTTTTCCACAGGTTCAAAAATGGGGATGAGCCAGGCGTGGTGGCGCACACTTGTAATCCCAGCATTTGGGAGGCTGAGAAAGGAGGATCATGGTTCATGGACATCTTTAGCTACTTAGTGAGGCCTTTTGCAACTCAGTGAGACCCTGTTTCAAAATAAAGAATAAAAAATAGGGGCTGGAGGTGTAGCTTGGAGGTAGAATGTCTCTGGGTTCCATTTCCAGTACTGCAAAAAAAAAAAAAAAAAAAAAAAACTGGGGATGAACCTTTGGTGACGGCAATTGTCTGACTCAGGGAGGCTGAGGCCAGAGGAAGGCAAGCTTGAGGCTGGCCTGGGCAACACAGTGAGACCCTGTTTCAAAAAATAAAATGGGTTGGGGGTATAGCTCAGTGGCAGAATAGCCTTGTGTTCCATCTCCAGCACCAAAATAAAATAAAAAAAAGAAATGAAAGAAATAATGCATGTGAGACGTTCAGCTTGGTGGCCGTTACAGAGCAGCTCTTAGTTCAGTCCAGCAGCTAGGATGGGTGCCCTGGCCCTGAGCTCACAAGGTGTTCAGGAGCACAGCGCTTTGCAGCCAAGAACGTCACACCATGGGTGTCTCCCAAGTCTGGCACCCTTCACAAACTCCTATAGTCGATACCCTTCGTACCAATAAATCCTCGCTCTGGCCCCAAGTCAGTTTAGCATCCCATTGTTGGGCAGCAGAGACTCGGGCTTGGCGAGGTGCCCAGGTGTGCCCAGGCTCATGTGGTGTCACGTTGCAGATGGTCCATGAAGAGGACCTCTTGAATGAAGAGGGCTTCTGCCCGGGAGGCCAGCCATCTACCTCCCAACCCTGTACCCCACAGAATTCCATGCTCATTTTTTTTTTCAATACTGGGGATGGAACCAGGAACATTCTGCCTCCAAGCTACACCCTCAGCTCAATTTTTTTATTCTTTATTTTGAAACAGGATCTCACTGAGTTGCAAAGGGTCTCACTAAGTACCTGAGGCTGCCCTTGAACTGCGATCCTCCTGTCTCAGCCTCCCAAATGCTGGGAAGACAAGCGTGTGCCACCACGCCCGGCTCATACTCATTTCTTAAAGCACACCCCCACCGCATTGCCTTCCTTGCTCCAGAACCTTCAGGGGCTCTCTTTGATGTCTAGGAGAAAGCCCAAACGCCTCAGCACTGTATCCAAGACCCAGTCAGAGCTGGCTCCTATCTACTTCCCAACTTCTTTTATGCCCACATTCCTCAAATGGGCCAGGCATTTTCAGTTCTCGAGATGCTACAGATGGCTGCTCCTCCTTCCCCTCTGTTCCCACCTCTCTCTTGGTCCCAGGACAGACCGCACCATGATGGCTGTTCACTGACGGTCGGTTTCCCCACCCTGTTCAGAGATCCATGAGGAAAGGCCCAGGAATCACCTTTCCCTTTTTTTTTTTTTTTTTTTACCAAGGATGACACCCAAGAAATGTTGCACAGGCAGGTTGAGAAGAAGTAAAATCTGATCTCCGAGGACACCCGGACTTAGCAACATGTGCTTTTCAATTTGTGTGGCTTGTATTTCTGTTTGTGTTGGGAGATACCAGTCGTGCTAAGGAGTTGGAAGGTCTGCTCAGAGAGAGCCCTGTGCATTGCCTGCAGGGCCCTTCCTCACAGGTGGCCGCAGAGGTAGAAGATCTCACACAGGAAAGCATCTCTCTGGAATGGAGCTGGATTAACAAGTGATGCCGGACAATAAATACCAGAGTTGTACATTCCCCTGGGAGTAGCGGTCGTGGTCCTTGGGAAGATAGCAGGGGTTGTGTTGTGGTAGGGAGGAAGTCCAAGGCCAACCATCCAGCATAGACCAGGGTAAAGAGGCCCCTGGTGGTGCCAGCTCCGCTGGAGGAGAAGCTGAGGCCAACGCTGAATCTGAAATCTTTAAAGTGGATACAAAGATGGACATGGTTTTGCACACCTGTAATCCCAGTCCTTGGGAAACGGAGACAGGAAGATCTCAGGTTAGAAGATGGCCTTCAGAGCCACGCATAGTGACTTTGCACACTTGTAATCCCAGTCCTTAGCCGGGCATGGTGGCCCACGTTTGTCATCCCAGCATTCTGGAGGCTGAGACCGGATGATCGCGGTTCGCGGACAGCCTCAGCTACTTAGTGAGGCCCTCTGCAACTTAGTGAGACCCTGTTTCAAAATAAAAAGAATAAAAAATAGGGATGGGGTGTAGCTCAGAGGTAGACTGCTCCTGGGTTCAATCTCCAGTACCGCAAAAAAAAAAAAAAAAAAAAAAAATTTAAAAAGGAGAAGAAGATGGCCTTTGGCAATTTAGTGAGACCTTGCTTCAATTTGTGTGTGTGTGTGGTACTGGGGATGGAACCCAGAGGCTTTCTACCTCCAGGCTATACTCCCAGACCTATTTTATATTTTATTTGGAAACAGGGTCTCACTAGGTTGCTGAGAGGCTAAGTAGCCAAGGCTGGCTTTGAAACTTTGCAATCTTCCTGTCTCAGTCTCCCAAGTACTGGGATTACAAGCGTGCACCACTACACCCGGCCCTATTTCAAAATTTAAGAAAATAAAATCAGGCTGGGGGTATAGCTCAGAGGTAGAATATTCGTTCCTACTTTCAATCCCCAGGACCACAATAAAATAAATAAATAAATAAATAAATAAATAAATAAATAAATTATATACAAAACAATTCCAGCAATTCAGACAATTGAACATGGCCATAAACAACGGCACCACTGGTAAAACTCGCATCCTGGTATCCAACATGACACGCAAACCTCCTCTGAAGGTTGTGCTGGTTTTGACAACTACGCAGCCACAGGGTCGGCAGAGAGTCCTAGAGTCTTGGCTGTTTTTTTTGTGTGTGTGTGGTGGTGGTGGTACTGGGGTTCCTGGAAGCCCTTCTACCTCCAGGCTACACTCCCAGACCTATTTTATATTTTTCTTATTTGGAAACAGGGTCTCTAAAGCCAGAGAGGCTGGCTTCGAACCTGTGGTACCCTCCTGTCTCCACCTCCCAAGCGCGGGGATTACAAGTGTGCGCCACCACGCCCGGCGAGTCTTGGCTTTTTGGTACCAGAGGACCAGCAGAGCAGGAGGGATCCTGGCGGCTGAGTCTCCACAAACAGATGTATTTCTAGTCTGCTCTTCTGTGGCTTTCTCTGTCCTCATTAAACAGCGCGGAAGAGACGTGGGTGCCTGAGAGGCTGCGCCACTTGCTTGTGGAGACCCACGTTGAGCATAGAGATGACCCCTCTGCTATGGAGAAACTCGCCAAGAACAGACGGAGACCGAGGACAAGCTGGCGTGGACCGGGAGGCTGGGCTCACACGCAGGCCCGGGGATGAGGATGCAGTATGAGGAGCTGAGGAAGAACTTCTGGTGTGTGCTATCACATGACGCACTCCTCGTGTTAGTCAGCTTTCTGTTACTGCGACACAACGCCTGAGAAGAAACAGCTCACAGAAGAGTTTCTTTGGGCTCGCAGACGCAGAGGTTTCAGTGCACAGTTGGTAGGCCCCATTGCTGTAGGCTTTTGGTGAGAGAGGACATCATGGCAGGCGCATGTGTTTGAATCAAAGTGCTCACTCTCGGTGGCTGGGATGCAGAGAGAGGAAGGGTCTGGGCATGATATATAGTCCTCAGGGACCCACTCTCTTCAATGATGTCCCATCTCTTTTTTCCCCCAGAACTGTGGATCAGACCCAAGGGCATTCTACCTCTGAGCTACACCCCCAGCCCTATTTTTATTCTTTATTTTGAAACAGGGTCTCACTGAATTGCAGAGGGTCTCACTAAGTAGCTGAAGCTGGCTTTGAACTGCGATCCTCCTGTCTCAGCCTCCCGAATGCTGGGATTAGAAGCGTGCGCCACCGCGCCTGGTTGAGGTCCCACCTCTTACAGTTTCTACCACCTTCCAGTGGTCCATTCAGCTACAAATCCATAGATGGATGAGTCAGGGATGAGATTAGAGCGCCCATGATCAATCATGGCCCCAAGTGCCCACCTCTGAGCACTGCTGCAGTGGCTACCAGGCCTCCAACCCATGAGCCTTTGGGGGACATTCTGGATGCAAACATATCACTATCACCTTCCTCTTAGACAGTTGTCTGATCTCTCCAGCCTTGGGTAGACCAGATATTGATGGAACTCCAGAGATGGGCGGGGCAGGGAGAACAGCTGATATCAGGGGCCGGTCAGGGAGGCCCCTTGTGGTCTGTTTTACATATGAGGTGCGCTGGGGGGCAGTCAGATGGGGCTCTCTGTTTTCATAGAAAAACTGGGCAGGGCCTGTAATCCCAGTTACTTGGGAAGCTGAGAGGTGGGGGAGCAGGTTCGAGGCCAGCCTCAGCCACCTAGCAAGGCCCTCAGCGACTGAGTGAGACCCTGTTTCAGAATAAAAAGGCCTAGGGTGTAGCTCAAAGGTAGAATGCCCCTGAGTCCAATCTCCAGTATTGAAAATAATTTTTTAAAATGTTTAAGTAACCTTTTCTGCCTTCCTCAAATCTTAATTTTTAGAGATTGCCCCTGATGAGCTGGTCATGGTGGTGCATACTTGTAATCCCAGCATTTGGGAGGCTGAGACAGGAGGATCGCAGTTCACAAACAGCTTCAGCTACTTAGTGAGGCCCTCCACAACTTAGTGAGACCCTGTTTCAAAATAAAGAATAAAAAATAGGGCAGGGGGCGTAGCTTGAAGGTAGAATGCCCTTGGGTTCCATCTCCAGACCAGCCAAAAAAAAGTTTTTTCATATGTCATGTGTCTGCTTTTGGGGATATGTGTTGTCTTCAGGCATATTAAACACACAACAACAACAAAGGCCCAAATCCTTGAAACACCCCTTCCAGTCCCTGCCCTGCCCGCCTGGCCCCACGTACGCTGTGCTGCCAATTCCTTGAACACACCCCTGCTTCTGGATACCAGGCCTTGCTTTGCTGTTCCTTCCAAAGGACTTCTCTCTTTTCTATCGACCTCTTTTGGGGATCTTGGTACCCAGTTCACATTCTACATCCTCCAGTAAGTTGACTACTCATTCTTTCTCTAGAAAGAAGCAAATTCCAGGCTTCAGAGTCCGTCCCGCCCTCTATTCCTGTAGAGGTCTTCCATGACCATGAGTGGTCCTTGAAGAAGGGGAACAGGGCTCCCCGCAGTTCATGCTCAGGGGGGGGGTGGCTGGAGCCAGCTGCATGGATGGTCCTACACAGGCTGTGGACAGGCTGGGCTCTGTTGGCTCAGAGCAATCTGGAAGGTTTTCTGGGCTTTACAGATTGTGACATTTGGGCAGGTGGGCAGAGTTTTTGAGTATGTGGGGGATACCCACTACCTCTAAGGGCTAGAGAAGGCCAGAACCCACCATCGGGTGATGCTAAAGGTCACCAAGAGGGCACTAAGGGTCCAGCCAGGCTGGGCTGGTCTCGATCCCAAGGTTGGGAGAGTGCAGAGGCCCCTATGCTCCCCCGTGGGTGGGATGGGGTGGAGTCAGGAGGAACACGCAAGACTTATCCTTAGGTTACCCAGACCTGACTAGTTAAGATCACATATTAAAGAGTGAATGTTTGACCTTGGTTAATACATTGTTTTGTATTTTTTAAAATTTTTTTGTTGTGTGGTTTTGGGGATTGAACCCAGGGCATTCTACCTCTGAGCTTCACCCACAGGCTGATTTTTTTTTTTTATTCTTTTTAAATTTTTTTGGTGGTACTGGGAATGGAACCCAGAAGCATTCTACCTCCGAGCTACACCCCCAGCCCTATTTTTTATTCTTTATTTTGAAACAGGGTCTCACTGAGTTACAAAGGGCCTCACTAAGTAGTCAAGGTTGTCCTCAAACCATGATCCTCCTGTGTCAGCCTCCCAAATGCTGGGATTACAAGCGTGCGCCACCACATCCGGTTTATTATTTATTTTTTAAACAGGGTCTAAGTCGACAAGGGCCTCACTAAGTAGCTGAGGCTGGCCACGAACCCAGATCCTCTGCCTCAGCCTCCCAAGTACTGGAATTACAAGCATGGGCAACCACACCCAGCTTAAAACATCGTCTTTGAAAGCCTCTAAAAGTAAGATTTTCAAATATGTGGCAGGAGAAGAGTGAATGTTTCATCTCAGAGCTTCAGATTTGCAACCAAGAAGGTGGTGAGACATCCTTGGGCCCCACAGCACATGGCGCCCTCGGCTCCTGAACCATCTGCTGTCTCCTGTTGCAGGGAAGGTACCACGGGGCTCAGCACAGAAGCCCCAGCTCATGATCAAGTCCCTTCCCTCTGAGCCTCCACCTCCCACCTGTGAGCAGCAAGGGCCCAGAGCCAGAGGCTCACGAAGGCCCCTCTTGCTCTGAGCTGGCGAGAGGAAGAGGCTTCCTGTCGCTCCACTTAGGTCTCTCCTAAGAGAATGAAGCTAGAAAGAGCAAGCACTCGGTCATCCTCAGGACGAGTACGGAGTCCGGAGTGTCCTCCAGCATCCCACATGCAGGCGGGTGGGCGGGCGAGACGCAGGGAGAGAGGCTGCAAGCTCACAATGACAGGGAGCACGGGATTCCTATACACCCAAGAGCTAAACACAAGGAGAGGGACGAGGTAGATGCGCAGCAGCGGACTGAAAAGACCAGGGAAATGGATGGGTGGGGAACACTGGACGGTGAGAAGACGCTGAAAACGAGACAGGAAGACAGGCAGGGCAGACGGGCAGAGGACAAGCAAAGAGGACAGGCAGAAATGGACAGGTGAGCAGCCAGACTAGCCGGAGAAAATGACAGCGAGGTGGGTGTGTCCATGGGAAGACCACTAAGCGATGCCCCGGCGTGCTGTGACCGGCCGCACAGGCACAGGGACCGAGGCCACCGCAGCGCGTTGGGCAGAGGGAGGCCCAGACCCCAGGCAAGTGGAGGCTAGGCATGAGGCCGGCATACCTCCTTCGTCAGGCTCTGGGACCCGTCCTCGGGGTAGATCCAACCGGCCTCGCACGGCTGCGTCTCGTTGAAGCGGTGGCTGAGGATGTCGTCCAGGCTGGCGTTGTCCGGGGGTGGTCGGAACATGAGGCAGGACTCGGGGTCGCCTGCGGCATCGAGGGGGATGCTCAGCGCCAACCGCTCAGCGGCGCTCAGGTTGAAGGTGCTGTTCTGGACCCAGGCCACTGAGCAGTAGTGGGGCTTCTCCTGGGCCATGAAGACCTGGCTGAACATGTAGAAGGCATCCAGGAAGTTGGGGATACCCATCAGGATTGTCAGCCGTACTTGGAAGCGACCGAAGTCGCCGATTTCAGCCAGGACTTGGGAGAATTGAGACATAGTGGCTGGTCTCCGCTTCTCAGCCTCGGGAATGCCAGGTAGCTCTGGAGATTAGCTCTGGAACACTTGCTCCTCTGGGCAGTGGTGACAACTGAATTAATATTTAATCCAGCCTTGCCCAGTTCCACCTGTCACACCTTAAGACACTTGGTTGTGGCCCGAGCAGAGAAGTCCACGCGAACCCATAGCACAGAAGGCTATGCTACTGAGGGTGCAAGGAGCTGGCGTCCCAAGAGAGCCTCAAGCCGCCTTCTCAGGAGACGAGCTTTAGCCAAACACGACGCTGCTTACAGCAGCCCCTTCCCTGCCTCAAACTACGACATCCATCACTGGATATCCCAAAAGCCGAGAGCAGTTTCTCTGAAGGACGCAGAAGTCGGCTCCAGGAGCAGCACTACAGTGCAGGGGGGCAGTCAGGAGAACCGGCTGTTTTAGGGGGTATGTTGTCTTGGCACTAGGGGTTGAGCCCGGGGCATGCGGCTTCCCGGCTATCCCCTCAGCCCTTTGTAATTTTGTATATTTAAACAGGCTCTGGCTAAGTTGCTGAGGCTGGCCTTGAATCTGTGATCTTCCTGTCTCAGCCTCTCAAGTACAGGGATTACCATGGTGCCCACATCTAGATGGCGCCTTAACTCTGCCCATCTCGTCTCTCACCCCTGACGGTGTTATTTTTCTCCTGGGCATGTCTGCCGGGGGTGGCGTGCAACCCCAGCCAGTCCCAGGAGGGCGCAGGTCAGGAGACCCCCGAGGCCCACGGGCCCCAAAGGTAGGCGTGGGGTTTAGAACTTTAATCAATGAAGAAACCATTAGCATATTCCCAAGATAATAACAAGCAGGGCTGCCGGGGTAGCCCACCCCCGCCCCCAGCACTCTCGGTGATAACAGAGAACTCTCCCTTCCCCACGGCCCGGTTCGTGCACACACTTCGTACCACATATCGCTACATACCGCTCGCATATGCATGGAAAGGCTTTTCACGTTCTGAACTTGAACCATCTGCAGGTAGGCTGAGGTGCACGGGTAGAGGAAAATGGACGAGGGAGGCCGTGCAGGGCAGCCCTGCATGCAGCAGAGCTGCCTCCTGCCTGTGCTGGCTGCCTGGTGGCCACAGCCACTAAAGGAAGAGGAAGGTGGTGGATGGCGGAAGAGAATCCCTCCGTGTTACTTAAGAAGAGCCATGTTCTCTTTGCACCATCTCCAACTCCCTGATCAGGCTCTCCTTTTTTCTCTAGACTCCCCGAGAATTATTATTCTCAGTTATCACCTCTACACCTCTTGGATTTTCCAAGAAATCCAAGTACTTGGAAGGCTGAGATAGGCCGACGGCAGGTTTGAGACCAGCCTCAGCCACTAAGTGAAGCCCTCAGCAGCCTAGCGAGACCCTGTTCCAAAATTAAAACAAAAAAAGCAGGGCGTGGTGGCGCACGCTTGTAATCCCCGCGCTTGGAAGGCTGAGACAGGAGGATCGCACAGGTTTGAAGCCAGCCTCAGCTACTTAGTGAGGCTCTCAGCAACTTAGTGAGACCCTGTTTCCAAATAAAATATAAAGAAAAATAGGTCTGAGAGTATAGCCCGGAGGTAGAAAGCCTCTGGGTTCCACCCTCAGTGCCACCAATAAATAAATAAATAAAAATAAAATGACGATAAAATAGGGTTGGGGTGTGGCTCGGAGGTAGAATGCCCCTGGGTTCCATCCCTGGTACTGGAAAGAAAGAAAGAAAGAAAGAAAGAAAGAAAGAAAGAAAGAAAGAAAGAAAGAAAGAAAGAAAGCTGAACATGGTGGTATAACACCTGTAATCTCAGTACTCAGGAGACTGGGACAGAAGGATCACAAGTTCAAAAGCCAGCTTGGCAAATTAGCAAGACCCTGTTACAAAATAAAAAGTAAAAAAGGGCTGTGGATATAGCTGAGTGGTAGAATTCCACTGGGTTCAATGCCTAGTAAAAGAAAGGAAAAAGAACATAGGTCTAAGCACAGTGACATGTGCCCACAACCCTGGCTACTTGGGAGGCTGAGGAAGGAGGAATCCAAGTTTGAGGCCAAGTAGGTGACTTATTGAGGTCCCATCTCAAAATAAAATGTTAAAAAAGGGCTTGGCCATGTAGCTCAGTGGCAGAGCACTTCCCTAGCATGTCTGAGGCCCTGGGTTCTATCTTCAGCATGAAAGAACAGGAGGAAGGAAGGAAGGAAGGAAGGAAGGAAGGAAGGAAGGAAGGAAGGAAGGAAAGAAGGAAGGGCAGGCAAAACAGGGCCTGGAGATAGAGTTCAGTGGTAGAGCCCTTGCCTAGCATGTGTGAGCCCTAGGTCTGATCCCCTGCAAAACACACATACACACACGTGTGCGTGTGAGCACACACACGCTGGAAGTAGTTACTTTAATTTCAGGCAGAAGAGACCTCAGAGTAAAAGAAGTTGTTGTTAGGGATAGAGGGCACCACATCATGATAAAGACGCGTGACAATTCTTACTGTGTCTGTGCCCATCAAGAGCACATCAAAACACAGCAGGTAAAAGTGCCAGACGTGCCAGGAACCCACCACCGTGTCTGGAGAGGTTAACAGCCTCTGTCAGAAAAGGGAAGACCCGGCAGCCAGAGCAGTCCAAGCACAGGTGAACTCAGCACCTCCGCCCATCTGAGTGTCACTGATGCCTGCAGATCACGAGAACCAGCACAGCAGGAGGCGTATTCCTCTCACACTCACGTGGACCTTCCCCATCACCGACGACAAACATGTCTTAACAAACTCAAAAGAATATAAACCATACACTGTCTGTTCTCAGGCCGCAATGAAATTAAACTAGAAACCAGTAATAGAAAGGGGTATGGAAAAGATCAAATCCCAGGACTTGGGAGCGGGAGACAGGAGGATCGCAGGTTCATGGCCAGCCTCAGCAAGTAGTGAGACTCTCGTCAATCTAACAATACCTTATTTCAAAAATAAAATAAAATGAGGGAGGTGTAGCTCAGAGGTCGAATGCCCCTGGGTTCAATTCCCAGTAACAGGCGTGTGCACGCACACAGACACACACACACACACACATTTTTTTTTTTTTTTTGCGGGTCTGGGGATGGAACCCAGGGGCATTCAACCTCCGAGCTATACCCCCTGCCCTATTTTTTATTCTTTATTTTGAAACAGGGTCTCACTGAGTTGCTGAGGGCCTCACTACGTAGCTGAGGCTGTCTGCGAACCGCGATCCTCCGGGTCTCAGCCCCCCCCAGTGCTGGGATTATAAGCGTGTGCCACCACGCCCAGCTCACACACACACAATTATTGAAGAGGAAAAGAAAAATTGAAAGACTGACAATACTCCAGAACTTATTTAACACTATAGTTAATCAAACCACTACAATCACTATGGCATTGGTAAAGAATAGATTAAGAGATCGCTGGAACACAGGCAGAGAACACACACAGGCCCAGTCAACTCATCTTTGAAAAAGGCCTAATAAATAGGGGAAAGACAGCTTTTTCAACAAATGGTGTGGTTCATAGACCTAAATATAAAACAGGAAACCAAGAATTCCTAGAAGACAACATAGAAGAAAACTTAGATGACCTGAGGCATGAGAATTGCTTTTTAGATAAAACATAAACTTAAGAAATAAGTGGATCTTCCCTTGCAGCACCAGGCTCCAGAGAGGAGGGGGACCCAGAACGGAGCTCAGAGCCACAGAGGAGATACGCCAGCCTCACGCCCGAGGAGGCGGCAGCAGCGCCTTACTGCCAGCGGCAGCGGCGACTTCACTGGACGGCACCAGACCAACGCACTCAACAGCCCACCAGGCTCCAGAGAGGAGCGGCGGACAGCGAGCCGAGGTGAGCTGCTGCGGAAAGGCCAGGCGGAATTTGGCAGATTTTTCAGCGCAGGAAGCGTCTAAAGCTCCCAGGGGCTGGGCTCAGCACACCCTGCAGAGACTTAAGAGTGGAGCTCAATACCAGAGAAGAAATACGCCAGCCTCACAGCCGAGGGTGTGACAGCGGCGCCATATTGCTATCGGCGGCAGCAGCAGCAAATTCACCGAGTCCACTACAGCTCTATCTGTGCTCTCAACAACAGTGAGTCAAATTGCGGCCCCTAGAGAAGAAATCCCAGTACTGTACTCCCAGGGACTTGACCCAGTGGGGGAGTGGTGGTGGCAGAGATATCACACCATAGGAGAACGCCCAACCTGGCACTCCCCATGGTCTAAAGCAGCCTCGATTGACTCCCTGGGTCTGAGAATCTGCGATACAACCTAGTAAAGGAGTAGTGGGGACTGAGATACCACAGACTCGAGATCCAGAGCACCTTAAGTGAAGTCATAGTGACCCAAGGGAAGAACCCAGAGAAGGCACAAACTTCCGAAATCATGGGAAAGAGGAATAACACTGGAGCAATGAATGCCCACAACCCCACAACATCAGAACCTGATAAAACAGAAATTCAGAGATTTCTAGAAGATCATATCAGGAAAATAACTGTAGAAATAATAGAGGTGTTTCGAAAAGAATTCAGGGAGAGCCAAAAAGAGATAAAGGATTCAATAAAGTAAAGGCCTCAATTCAAAGTACAAACAACCGATTAGACCACATGGAGAACAGAATCTCGCTCTTAGAAGATGATCATTCCAAAAATGAACGCATAGTTTCTAATTTAGAAAAAAAAAATCCGACAGCAGGAATCTGACATTGAAGAAATATGGGCCCATTTTAAGAGCGCTAACCTAAGAATAATTGGAATAGAGGAGGGAAAAGAAGGTGAAACCAAAGGGATCAACAATCTCTTCAAGGAAGTAATAGCAGAAAATTTTCCAAACATAGAGCAAGAGGTCGATACACAGGTCCAGGAAACATAGAACTCCCTTTAGACAGGATCAGAGAAAAGGTTCCCCACACCACATAATTGTCAAAATGACCAATGTGGAAGCCAAGCAGAGAATCTTAAAGGCAACAAAAACAAAGGGCCAAGTGACATTCAGAGGAAAACCAATTAGAATCACTCCAGACTTCCCAAACCAAGTCATGAGAGCCAGAAGGACTTGGAGTAACGTATTCCAAACTCTGAAAGAAAACAACTTCCAGCCAAAAATTTCCTACCCAGCAAAACTTTCTATCAAATTAGATGGAGAAATAAGAAGCTTCCATGACAAACAGAAACTGAAGGAATTTATGTCTTCAAAACCAGCGCTAGAGAAAATACTCAGAGATTAACTACAAAGAAGAAATAGGTAACACACACCAGAACCAGAGAAACAAGATTTTCCATCCAACAGACAACTAAGATTGGTTATCTGCAGAGATTCATTATTTATGTTAGTCTTTTACCTATCTCTAAATTGTATTGTTTGCTTTTATTGTTGCTAATTTTTAGGATTTCTAGTTGGAATATTAATATACCTTCAGATATAGCATTTGGAAATATTTTATCCCATTCTATCAGTAACTTTTAACTCTGTTTACACTGTCTTTGGATATACATTTTTTTTATTTTTTAGTGAGTTTGTTTACCCTTCTGTTGCCTGTGCCATTGAAATCATATCCAAAAAATCACTGCCAATTTCAATGTTGTGAGGTTTTATGACCCAGATTTTCTCCTGAAAGTTTATAGTCTTAAGATTTATATTTAGGTCTTTTATCTATTTTGAGTTAATATTTGTATATGGTGTTAGGTAAGGGTCCAATTTTATTCTTTTTCATGTAATTATTATTTTTCAACAATATTTAGTTAAAATATTATTACTTCTTTCACCAAATTTTCTTGGAAACCTTGTCAAAAATAACTTGACAATATAGGGAAGAATTTATCTCTATGCTTTTATTTAACTCCAATGGTTTATATATCTGCCTTTAAAACAGTACTACACTGTTTCAATTATTGTAGCTTTATATGGTTTGAAATCAGAAAATATACATCTTCTAACTTTGTTCTTTTTTTGAGATCATTTTGGGTATCTAGAGTCCATATTCCATATTAGGATAGATTTTTTTCTGAAAAATAAATAAATAAATGTATGATAGTTTCACCTAAAAAAAAGAAAAAATATTCTCTGGTAAGAAAGAAAACAAAAAGAAATATTGAAATGTTATCTTTATGTCATCAAAAGCTTGGTATCAGACAAATGAAACTGTTATGTGAGATTATCATTGTTAATTTTGGATAACTTACTATTATACTAGATGTCAACCACTAAGCCAAGGATTGGAAGGAGGGATAGGGAGGGAACGGGTGGGGATTGGGTAGGGGCTAATTGGGCGATGTGTGCATGTATGTCTACAAAAGTTATTTTTTTTATCCCATTATGATGTATGAATACAGTGCACCAATAAAAAATTGAGATTCATTTAAAAAAAGAAATAAGTGATAAGCTGGACTTCATTAAAATCAAACACTTCTCTGTCAAAAGATACTGTTAAGAAAATAAGATAAGCCACAGCCTAGAAGAAAACTGTTTCCAGAAGACATGCCTGATAATTGGCTGTTATCAATGAACAGCCAGATCAAAATGGCAAAAGCCTGTCAATCATGGATAAGCAACCCTCTCACCTACGAACCTCACATACACTGAAAGCCATCAAATTAAGCTAACCAACATGTCATTTCTCCCTTAAAGATCAATAAGAATTAAAAGGCGTGATGAACTATCTGTTGGCAAATTCATGTTTATACACATAAATTTTTTTTTTTTTTTGCAGTACTGGGGATTGAACCCAGGAGCATGGTACTTCCAGGCAACACCCCCAGCCCTACTTTTTCTTTATTTTAAAAGGGTCTCACTGAATTGTAAAGGGCCCAAGTAGCTGAGGCTGGCTGCAAACTGCGATCTTTCTGTCTCAGCCTCCTGAATGTTGGGGTGACAAAGCACGCGCCACCACGTCCGGGTTTTGATAGTTCTGTGTGGATTTACATAAGATGTTAATTTACGTATGGAGAAGCTGCAGGACAGGTAAAGGTGAATTCTTTGCACGTTGCCTAGAAGATTTTTCATACGCCTAAGACTCCTTTGAAATAAAAAATTAAAATAGGAAAAAGGGACAAGATCTGAAAACTTGCATCACCAAAGATATACAGATAGTAACCAAGCACAGAAATAGATGCCGGCAGCATTATGCTTAAAGAGATTCAAATGAGACGCCCCCAAGCATCTATTAAGATGGCCAAACCCAACACACTGACTGCACCACCAGACGCTGGCAAGGATATGCAGCGGCAGCAGCTCTCGCTCGTTGCTGGTGGAAATGCCAAGTTGGCAACTCCTTACAAAACTAAACGTGCCTCTACTGTATGACCCAGGCGCCGTCCTCCTCCACGTCTACCCAACGGTGAGAACTTACGTCCGCACAAAAACCTGCACCCCGGCATTTTCAGCAGCTTTAGTCATAATTGCTAAAACCTAGAAACAATTAAGATGTCCTAGCTGGGTGTGGTGGCGAACGCTTGTAATCCCAGTATTTGGGAGACTGAGACAGGATTGCAGGTTCTTGGCCAGCCTCAGCTACAGAGTGAGGCCCTCTCAACTTAGTGAGACCCTGTTTAAAAATAAAGAATAAGGCCGGGCGTGGTGGCACACGCTTGTGATCCCCACGCTTGGGAGGCGGAGACAGGAGGATCGCGCAGGTTCAAAGCCAGCCGCTTGCGCTGGTTTAGGAGACCCTGTTTCCAAATAAAAATGTAAAAATAGGTCTGGGAGTGTAGCCCGGAGGTAGAAGGGCTTCCAGGAACCCCAGTACCACCAAAATAAATAAATAAAGAAAGAAAGAAAGAAAGAAAGAAAGAAAGAAAGAAAGAGCCGGGTGTGGTAGTGCACGCTTGTAATCTCCACGCTTGGGAGGCGGAGATAGGAGGATCACGCAGGTTCAAAGCCAGCCACGCTGACTTTAGAGACCCTGTTTCCAAATAAAAAGTATAAAATAGGTCTGGGATTGTAGCCCGGAGGTAGAAGGGTTTCCAGGAACCCCAGTACCACCAAAATAAATAAATAAATATATATATATAATAAATATAAATATACATATATACATATATATACATATACATATACATATACATATACATATACATATACTATATATATAGTACTGGGTTCCTGGAAACCCTTCTAGGCTACACTTCCAGACCTATTTTTTTATATATATTTTTATTTGGAAACAGGGTCTCTTAAGCCAGTGAAGCTGGCTTCGAACCTGCTCAATCCTCCTGTCTCTGCCTCCCAAATGCGGGGATTACAAGCGTTCGCCACCATGCCCGGCATAAAAAAATAATTGGTTTTGCTTTTTTGTGTGTGTGGTACTGGGGTTCCTTGAAGCCCTTTTACCTCTGGGCTACACTCCCAGACCTATTTTATATTTTTAAAACAGGGTGCAGCTGGCTTTGAACCTGCGCGATCCTCCTGCTCCGCCTCCCAAGCGCGGGGATTACAAGCGTGCGCCACCACGCCCGGTGATAAAAAAAAAATAAAAATAAAGAATAAAATAAAAATAAAAATAAGGAATAAAACTGAGGGCTGGGGGTGGAATGCTTCAATCCCCAGTATGGGGTGGGTCCTTCTATAGGTCAATGAACAAACTGTGGTATAAAGGAATCCAGGGCCGGGCGTGGTGGCGCAGGCTTGTAATCCCCGCGCTTGGGAGGCTGAGGCAGGAGGATCGTGCAGGTTCAAAACCAGCTTCAGCTACCTAGTGAGGCTCTCAGCAACTTAGTGAGACCCTGTTTCCAGATGAAATATAAAATAGGTCTGGGAGTATAGCCCAGAGGTAGAAAGCCTCTGGGTTCCACCCCCAGTACCACCAAAAAAAAAAAAAAAAAAGGAATCCAGAGCTAAAAGTGAGTTATCGCTGGGCAGTTGTGCACAACTGGAATCCCAGCACTTGGAGGCTGTGAGAGTAGGACCACAGGTTCAAGGCCAGCCTCAGTGATGTGAATCCTCAGCAACTTAGCGAGCCGGTTTCAAAATTAAAAGGGCTGGGGATATAGTTCACAGGTAGAATGCTCCTGGGCTCAATTCTGAGTACCAAAACAAACAAACAGCTATCAAGCTATAGAAAGACATGGAGGAGACTTAGATGCATATTACTAAGCAAAAGAATACAATCTACTGAGAGGCTGAGAGGATCGCAGGCGCGAGGCCAGCCTCAGCAACTTAGCAAGACTCAGCAGCCCAGTGAGATCCTGTTTCCAAAACCCAAAAGGGACAGGGTTGTAGCGCGGAGGTAGAATAACTGTGTTCAGTCCCCAGTACCACCTCCTGCCAGAACAAAGACAAAAGGACAAAAGCCTCTAATAATGAGGTCAGTGACTCAAGGGCTAGCGGGGAGGGAAGGACGGTCGAGCACGGAGGGCTGCTAGGGCTAGGAAATCATCTTGTTTAATAAGGTACTGCTGACTCTACATTACACACTTATCAAAGCCCATAGACTGCACAACACAAGCATGAACCTTGATGTAAACTGTGGACCTTGGGTGGTAACGATGCTTATCAAGTAATTATCAATCGTATCATGGGTGCCACTCTGTGTAAGGTGCGGAGAGCAGTGAAGGCTGTTCCTGTGTGGAGCCAGCGGGTCTGTGGGAACTCTTATTTTCCATTCACTCTTGCTGTGAAACTAAAACTGTTCTAAAAATAGTCTAGCTAAAAGCAAACTTGGGGCAGATGATCTTGCCCAGGAGTCCTCAGGCTGTGGCTCTGATCCTGACTGAGGCTGGGGCAGGCAGAGGCCCACTTGCCTCTTCTGCCTCCTGACACCTCCTCCAGGCTCCTGCAATACTGCTTCACATCTGTAACTTACTTGCAAGTCAACTCATCAGCTGCTGGGCGCTGAACACCAGGTCCTGCCTAGGATTCTGGCTACTTCTTTTGGGGAGGTTCACACTCAAGGAAATCACTTGCCCAGCAGCTGGGGGACAGGAATACAAAGGACCCTAGGATCTTCCATGAGACCTCACAAAGCCAAGCAGGGACAAGTTCAGCCCTACTCCGCACTTTCTGGGACTCCCAAGGGCTTGAACCTGGCATCTCCTCTGCCCCAAGGACTGGAGCAAGAGCGAAGCCTAGAGGAAGAAGCCCGCCCACCCGCCCCCTCGGCCACCACAGACTTTCCTCTTGGTGTCAATTTCCCCAGCTGCCCAGTGGTTTCATCCACTCCCGCGAAAGGGTAAAGCTGGCGGTGACTCGGCCCAGCTCCCCACCACCGTCCCCCAGCAGAGCCACAGTGAAGGGTTCACACCCCGAGGACAACGTACTCTTTATTGATTAAAAATGAAGAAAACATGCAGTAAAATACAAAGTCAGAGGGGAGCTGGGTATTTTACATCCTCCATAATCCAGCGTGTCACAGGAGCCTCCAATTATTGATACACCATTATTTTATTCTCCAGAATATTAAATAGTATCAGCTGGCTCTAAGATTGGCTCGAAACTTTGGCAAACCCCCCAAATGAATCCACTAGTAACCGAGAAAGACCCTCCGTCTCACAACAGCATTGGCACGTATCAGCTTGTGCGCCGAGACCCGGTGGCCCTGGTGACGCGCTCCCTCCCCGGCAGCCTCCGCTTGCCTGGCCTCTCAGCACACCGCACAGCGGCAGAGGGATTCCCCACAGTCAGGCAGGGTCAGTGCCTCTGCCCGGGGCGTGGTGATGTGTCCAGCTCCCAGCCAGGCAGACGAGCGCAGAGAGCGCACAGCGAGGGGGCTCCTGACACCTGCACAGGGATGGCTCCTCAGAGCAGCTAGTGTCAGGACTCCTCTCTCCACACCCCGTCTCCACCTCCCTGACCTGTGACGCAGCCCCCCCCCAAAAAAAAAGACAGAGAGCAGCTCAGTCCCGTCCCAGCAAGCTGGCGGTCTCTTCTCTCCTGCTCAGCAGGCTCCCTCGCACCCCTCCTGCTGGGGCCTAGGACTTTGGTATGCGATCCAGGCCACTCTCCTCCCAACCCTAGGCCAGATCCATGTTCCCTTCCTCCCAACTTCCACCCCTTTGCCAACATGCCTTTGCCCCAGAGCAGGCGAAGAACGCCAGGACTAAAACGGCAGCCTCAGAATGAAGAGTGGCGCGCCGGGTCTTGGGAGAGCATTCAGGTGTGTTCCCAGAGCGCCAGGTCAGGAGGCCGCCGGCAGACGGCAAGGCTGGAGCGGGTTGGCGGTCCTGGGGCCAACTCGCCCTTCCCGCGGGCCCAGGGCCCTCTGTGTGTCTATTTAAGGCCAGACTGATTATCCCATTCATATATAAAACTTGGGAACTTGGCAGAGTCACTAGCATAGACAAAAGCTGACTATGAGATAGTAGGAAAAAAGAACTCCACCCCCTGGTTCTTCACATGTTGCATTTTGAGTGCTTCTTTAAACCTAAAGAATAATTGATATAATTTCTGTAGAAAATCAAATGAACACTGTCTACTCATAAAACGTAAAGGCCACGCACATGTGGTTTTGCTCTCTGTCGTGAGCCAGGCTCAGCGCAGCGGAGCCCCCAGCCAGTGCAGGAGGGCAGAGGGCAGAGGGCGGAGGGCGGAGGGCAGAGGGCGGGCCTCCTTTATTGCTGTGGACACCGCAGTCTGCTCGCCCACTGCTGCAGGACGCAGGCCCGCAGCACTGGTGTCCATAGTAGAGCTTGAGGAGCTTTCTGTCTCAAATTTAATATTTTTAAATTTGAAAATAAATTATTTCCCCAATGATATAGGTTACAAATTTTTGTCCCAAAACCTCCTCTGGCAAAATTAACTTTCATAAGCTTTACTGGATGTTCTCTGCAAACACAGTCCAAAGTCCCACCGGGAGGGCTCTGGCTGGAGCCTGACAGTCGGAGGCTCTGCACCAGCGGGAGTTAAGGCTGGCAACCCTTTCTGGAGGGAGCACTGAAGAAGGGTGCCTGAGAGCAGCTTGAGCAGACACTTAGACACGCCACAAGCACAGGAACACGCAGGTGCCTCGTCCGAGGCTGTGCTTTTTCCTAACGAAGGTTGCTAGAATTCACATCAGGTACAAAGAAAAAAACACTAATTAAATTCTCTGGGCTCCAGCTGAACAATCAACTTTAATTGCTACTTCAGTGGTAGAGCTATCCCAAGCTGCCCACGTCCTGGTGGGGGCGCGGCTCCTCCCCGGGCCGTCTCTGGAGTAAGGCAAGAATGAGCGGGCGAGTGCCCTGGCCTGGCCCGGGGCACACGGCCGCTTCGCTTCCCGGATGGCAGAAGACGGAAGGCGGGCGGCAGCTTTACTAAGGGAGCATTGAGGGGATGCGGCCACGGGGATCCAACTTCACGTCCCTGTGGGAAAATGGGGATGACGGCAGGAAGAACGTAGAGAACTGTAAAGCTCCTGGAGGGTGTGCTGCCAGGCTCTTTGGCAGTAGTGGGTCAGGCTGATAGAAGCAATGGAGACACACGTGCGGCATCTCCTGAGGCGCCTCTTCAGAGCGGTGGCTTAGCTGATGCTGAGCTGGGCGAATCCTATCAGTTTGCCGTCATCGGGAATATCCGAGCCTTCGACACCAGATGCCTGGGAACCAACAAAATGACAAGCTGCAGCCACTCACAAACAACTGCAGGTAGCAATCCCAGCTGCCCGGGGAGGCAGGCGAGGGTGGCGGGCCTCGGGCGCAGACAGGAGGCTGAAGGAAGGATGGGGACTGGATAAAGACTGAAGCCGGCTGGCTCCGCATCTCCCTGGGACAAGCAGAGGGCCTGGGGCCAGAGGCTCTGGGGAGGGTGGCCACTGGGAGACGCCAGCCCAGGCCCCGGGAGGCTAAATGAACACAATCCACGATGCTTTAACACACTCCTCATCCAGGAGACAGGAAGGCTGGTCTGTGGAGGCTGCGAGTGCGCAAATGCGGAGCTGTCTCTGTGAGTATGCGGTACTGGGCGCGAACCCAGGGGCCTCCTACTGCCATGCCACACCCCCAGAGTCCTTTTTTTACTTTTTTTGAAACAGGGTTTCACTAGGTTGCTAAGGCTGTCCTTAAACCTAAGACCCTCCTGCCTTAGTCTCCCAAGTACTGGGACTATGGGCATGAGCCACCACACCCAGTGAAAAGATGCTTAATAAGAAAAAGGGGGTACCAGTTTGAAAGTGACAGATCGATTTGACTGAGGTTCCTCCACAATCTTCTGCAAATTAGCTGCCACTGTAATGACACAAACAGAGAAGGTGGCAAATAAGAAGCTACATGAACTCACTTTCAACCTTGTTTTTATTTATTTATTTTTTTGTTTTTGCTCTTTGGTGGTACTGGGGGTGGAACCTAGGGGCTTTCTACCTCCGGGCTATACTCCCAGACCCATTTTATATTTTATTTGGAAACAGGGTCTCACTAAGTTGCTGAGAACCTCACTAAGTAGCTGAGGCTGGCTTCGAACCTGTGCGATCCTCCTGTCTCAGCCTCCCAAGCGCTAGGATTACAAGCGTGCGCCACCACGCCCGGCTTCAACCTTGTTTTTAAAACATACATGGTGGGCGAGTTTTATACAATCAAAATGGAAGATTTAAGAGATCAACCAGCAAAAAAATCAAATAATCAATTAAAAAATAAAGGTATTTGAAACTTATGTCTGAGCTATATAATGTAAATCTTGACTCACTGGTGAATCACTTTCTTTAAGATGCATTTATTTGCCTAGGAAAGAGTCAGGACAGGGGTATGATTTGCCTGTGAATGGGCCAGAAGCGGGGCCAACAGCATGGCCTGGCGCCTGCAGACTAAGAACGGCTTTAAATGGCAGGCCGCTCGGGGCTGCCAGCGGGGACGCCAGCGGGGACGGGCTACTATCTGGCCTTTGGCAGGAAAGGCTGCCGCCTGCCCTACCCGATGCTCTCTCCTGTCCGCAATGCTTCTCCCGTCCCTCCTTGCTTCTTCTAGAACAAAATCTCTACCATCTGAGGGCCTCTGCCCCACGAAGCCCAGACATACCAAAATAGGTTAGAAATGGCCGAGCTTCTGCTAAGTGGTGACTGCTGCCATCTTTCCTATGAGTGTCCTGGTGACCTGGGCGTGCGCCGAGGTCACGAAGCAAACCCATAGCAGGATAGAGCTGGGCGCTTGGGGGAGTCAGGATCATCCCTGGGTACCTGTCACTTCGGCCAAGGCCGTCAGACCTGCTCAGTGGTTCTGCGGGTGCTGGGTAAGCAGAGACGGGCAGAGCACGTGCGCTTACCTATTACCAAGTCCCTTCCGTCCACCAGGCCGGCAGAAATGAGCTCCTGCGAGACGCCCTCCGCTGTGTCTGCAAGACAAAGGAGGAGGAGCTCACTCCTCACGTGGTGGCAGCACCGCCAGACCCAAGCAGCCGGCTACTAAGCCCACAGCACCCACAAGGCAGGTGGGGCCCGCCCCTGCTGACGAGCATCGCAGTGAGGGACTCCAGCGGGTCTGGGGCGGGGCCGACCGCACAGCAGCCAAGGCAGAGGGCGCTGGCTGGGCCGGAAGACCGCCGACAGGGCCCGGCAGGAGATGCTATTTTTGAGAATAACCCAGACCTGAACTCTCTGAACTCTGAGACGCGAGAGTGGATGTGGAGCAGCTGCAGCACTAGAAGGTCTAGTATATAAACTGGAGATGACACTGCGATCTCTTCTCTGGGGACCAGATCTCAAGCTCTTTGCTAAAACCCTTTCTTTTTCACTGTGGCAGCTTTTCTTCTTGCGTAAGCATTCCAGGTGGTACAATCTGAGCAATGGGTGCAAACAAGCTAAACACATGAGGACAGACCATCCCCAATGAATTTCATTTTCCATGGACCCTGGTGCTGGTTCTCAAGGGCTGGACAAGACCTCTGGAGGAGCCAGAGACCAACAGGGCGACGGTGTGCACACATCCCCACAGCGGAGTGGCAATTCTAATGAATTCCTCAAGGTCGAGTTTGCAGGGCTCTAGAGTACCACAGCTGCACCTGTCCATCTGAACCGGCCCTTATGGCCAGCTGTGGATTCTAAGACAGCAGGAAAAGAACTGTGGGACAAAAGGTCAGGGATCTGCTGGCTACTCTCCAAAGCAGAACCCTGGGTAACAAGGCGAAAAAAAAAAAAAAAAAAAAAAAAAAAACAAGCCTTGTTCCAGGGTAAAGTTCACAGTCAGAAATAGCACACAGCACGGCTGGCAGGAGGCAGCCGGTGGCTGCACTTCCTTGCACTGTCATATAAACAGCGTGTTCAGTGATAAGAGAACTCTGGACTCGGCACACTCGTGTGAACTCCAGCACCTCCCCACTCCTGCTGCCCACTCGAGAAGCTGCTCAGACTCTAACCCTCGATTTCACCATCTGCTAAATGGGGACGGTAAGTTTCCTTATGGGGCTGCGGTGAGACCTTTGAGGTGACCCTAGCACGCTGCCGCCCGTGGTAAGCAATATTCATTACTGTTTGTACTGCCAAAGTACTTTTCCCAAAGGAGTTTGGCGGCAAGTAAGCTGGCTTTTATTTTATTCATGTGTCCCCCAACACCTAAGCCAGGACATTCTTATCCTTTCTAAGTAAAGCACACCCTCAAGACAAAGACTGCACTTCTGACGGCAGCAAGCCCGCAGCTGGCTCACAGTCAGCCTTCTGACGTCTCACCTCTCCCAGGAGTAAATTCAAATCGGATATCGTTCAGTTCTTTTTTGGAATTCCTACAAAAGAAAACCGAATGACTTTAGTCAGAATTTCTGAATCTATGCACAAGAGCCTGCCAATATAATGAGGAAGTCGTGCCTCGAGAGGACTGTCCCGTTCCCACAGTCCGCAGGGCGTGTGCGAGCATGCTGACACCTCCCAGAGTTACTAACAAGCCGTCCTATAAGCCTCGGCTCACGTCTCAGGTTGGCCAATATAAAAGCCTTGTAGCGCCAGGCGTACACTTGGGAGGCTGAGACAGGAGGATCGTGCGAGTTCAAAGCCAGCCTCGGCTACTTAGTGAGGTTCTCAGCAACTTAGTGAGACTCTGTGTCCAAATAAATTATAAAATAAGTCTGGGAGTATAATTCAGAGGTAAAAAGCGTCTGGGTTCCACCCCTAGTACCACAAAACATAAAATAAAAGCCTCGTGGCTTCAAGAAGACCCTCTTGCCCAATGGCGGCCTTCTCCCACTAAGAGGCCACGAGTCTGAGCGAGCCGCAGAGCTCACATGGTCCCACGCCGTGAGAGGTAGGACCTTGAGGAGGCGCGAGGTGGCGAGGGCACTGCCCTGCGTGCCGGCGAGCGCTGTTCCGGTGGCAGCGGGTCCCTTATCAGGAGGGTGGGTGTGTCGTGAGAACGAGGCGCCCCTGCTGGAGCCCTGCCCGCCCTTCTGTCCAGGGTGAGGCAGCACGAAGGTCTCTCCAGGTGCCAGGCGTGGGCCCCTCAGTCCAGCACCGGCCTCGGAGTCAAAGGAAATCAGTCTGCGCTCTACAAACCACCCACCCCACTGCTGCTGCTGAGGCAACCGCAAACACACTCGGACAGAAGAGCATATAAAGTAAAAAGAAAACCCTGTACAAGCACAGGGAGGGGATGAAAGCGACACGGTGCCTGTGCGCCGGTCCCGCGCCCACGACAGCGGGTGATTGGGCGGGCAGCCCAGAGAACACAGCGCACGGCACCCTTAGCGCCAAGGGCTCCTGAGGTGAGCACGTGAGGTTAGGATGGCCAGGGGACTGCAGAGGCAGCATGCAGGCGGGACGTGGTAGACGGCAGGGCAGGAGAAGGGATCAGGCCCACACTCAATAGGAGACCTGCTAACTGGCCGCAGCACTTCAGCTGAGACTGCTGAGGTGTGCTTAGGGTTCACTGCGCCACACATCAGGGTAGCCCCGTTTTGGGCGCTAGTGGGCGTTCTGTGGCTGAAGGTGGAGAAATTAGAGCACTCGGTCCAAAAGCACACACGGCCGAGCACTTACCACCCAAACGCACTTCATCTACCCATGGTGGAGGGCTCAGAGCCTCCTGAGAGCGCCCTGGAGGAGCCCATGAAACTGCTGAATGTAGCTTGCCCCGGCCTCCTTCCTGGCAGAGCCTCTGCCCCCACCGGCCCGCGCCACCTCGCGTGGGTGCCAGCGCAGGATCGGCACGTGCGACCCGCTGCTAGCCGGGGCTGCGGGCACGGCGGCTGTTTTCTCTTATCTCTCATTCTTTTTCTTTTTTTGTGGTACTGGAGATGGAACCCAGGGACATTCTACCTCCAAGCTTCATGTCCAGCCTTATTTTTCAGTCTTTATTTTGAAACAGGGTCCCACCAATTTGCAGAAGGCCTCACTAAGTAGCCGAGGCTGGCTGTGAACCTGCAATCCTTCTGCCTCAGCCTCCCAAGTAGTGGAATTACAAGTGTGCCTCACCACGCCCGGCTCTTTCTCTCTTTTCTTGGTACCCTTCCACAGTGTATCAGAGTGCCATACATAGTTTGTGTTTAATCCATAACTGTTTAGTTTATTCTTTCTGTAAGGTGAAAAAAACCCACTAAAATAGAAACGTTCTACAAGACAAATAAGAAAAGGCTGGAGGTTTAGCAGAGAGGCAGAATGCCCACGGAACATCCTTCAATTCCCAGGACCCACCCCACCCCACCCCACCCCCCACACACACAAAGCTCTGTACGAGCTTAGTGACTTAACTGGAATACATTATTTATTTTTTGTAGTCCTGAGGGTTGAATCCGGTGGCATCCTACCTCTGAGCTACAACCCCAGCTCTATTTTATTTTCTTATCGTGAAACAGGGTCTCGCTAACTACAGAGGGCCTTGATAACTTGCCAAGCCTGGCTAGGAACCTGAGATCCTTCTGTCTCAGCCTCTGAAGTACTGGGATTATGGGCATACACCACCACGCCCAGCTTTCATCTTTATTTGACAGATCACAATCACAAACTACTCCCCTTGACCTGGCTGACCCAGAGTCTATGATGCCTATTTTGTCATATTACAAGACGAACCTTCAGATAAATCAACTAGTACACTCCCTATATATACTGCTTCACAATTACAGAGCACGCTTTCTAACCCAAACTATGCTGTAAGCTCACACTCTTGTCACTATAAACAGGGAGACAAGCCAGGTGTGGTGGCGCACACTTGTGATCCCAGCATTCAGGAGGCCGAGACAGGAAGATCGCGGTTTGTAGCCAGCCTCAGCTACCACTTAGTGAGGCCCTTCATAACTCAGTGAAACCCTGTTTCAAAATACAGAATAAAAAAATAGGTCTGGGGGTGGAGCTCAGAGGTAGAATGCCCCTAGGTTCCACCCTCAGTACCACAAAGAATGAAAAAAAAAGGGGAAAAGGGAGACAACTAGAAGGACATGTGCATCTGTTGGTCGCAGCACCTGCTAACGGCCTCATTTCTCAAGAAAATAACACACCTGCAGACAAACCCCAACTGACGCGAGGGGCGGGGAGCCGACCACCCATCCTCCAGCTGCTCTCAGGGAGGGCTGTGGAAGCATCTACGGAGAACGCACAGAGCGGGAACGTCCGCTTACCTCAAGCGCAGCACTAGGCTGAGTGGAACCTTGGGGTCTTGTGCGCCTGCTCCTGAAGGCAGAGCCTGGAATGCACCGAGAGCACAGTCAACGCGGGGCACAGCGCGCAGGCAACGGGCATCTGCGGAGGCGCAGCCACTTGGCCTGAGCCCCTTCCTCTCCATGAGAGGCCGTCCTACGCCCAAGACAGTTCCATCCCCAGTACCGCAAAAAAAAAAAACCCACGAAAAACAGAAAGCAACGTACAGCCATCTCTTGCTTCCTGGAAGACAAACATTCTATTTATTTGTACAGTCATTCTAATCTTCAAATCTGTTTTCTCAAGAAACCGTATTTTCTCCCGTATGATGGGAGAATGGAACGCTGGAGGAATGAAAGGGTTAACTGTGAGTGCCCAGCACACCTGTCTTCAAAGGCGACACGTGAGGCTGCAAAGGAAAACCCACAACCTCCAGTTCTTTTCACCTCAAATGTTAGACTCCTAGTGATAGACAGTCGGACCCCGAAACGTCCCCGTACCATACATATCCTGCGGTCATGTGGTGCGCGCAGCCCGAGGTTCCTCGGGGATCCCAGGAGTCGCCCTGAGAAACGTGGTCACAGGGCGCCTTTCAGCACACGGGGAAATGAATTCATGTGTGCTTGACTTACAGATTGGAGTTTTAACAAAATTGACAGATATCTTAAAATGAGTAAATCAGGGAAACCACAGACTGGAGAAAGTACGAATCAATGATACAGGTGCAAATGAGGAAGGAGAGCAGCGGCTCAGCCTCGGGCTGGGCGGCGGCGGCGGCACTCAGGAGGCAGCACAACGCCGGATGCAGCGCTGCTAAACCAGCCAAAGCACCCTCAGGTCTGGAACGCTTCCATTAGCAACTTATTTTGTTGCTTAAAAATCGTGTGGAGATGCCGGGTGTGGTGGCGCACGCTTGTGATCCCCGCGCTTGGGAGGCCGAGACAGGAGGATCGCACGGGTTCGAAGCCAGCCTCGGCTACTTAGTGAGGCTCTCAGCAACTTAGTGAGACCCTGTCTCCAAATAAAATATAAAATGGGTCTGGGAGGATAGCCTGGAGGTAGAAAGCCCCTGGGTTCCACCCCCAGTACCAAAAAACAACAAAACGTGTGATCCTTGTAAAACTCTTACCTACAACATTTAAAACTGCGAGACAGCATCTGTAACTTGTTTCCACATCTCTGAACACACCAACCAGTTTTCCATGCTAACATCTGCCCTCGCCTGCCCACAAGCGGCTGCCCACACACCCGCGTTACCTGCGCTGCCTTGGCTGGCTCTGCAGGGGGTGGGAGAGAGGCTTCTGTTGGCTGCGTAGGCATCTGCCCAGCTGGCTGAGGTAGGTGAGCCGAAATCTGTTCTGGAACTTGGAGTAAAGTACCCATGGGGTCAGTTGTTGAAAAGAGCTACAATAAAGCCAGACAACAGTGCACTTAGCTTGAGTGGAAAGGGAGGCGGGTCAACTGACAGCCGGGGGAGCCTTACAGGGTGACATTTCATTTTTTTCTTTTTGTGGTACTGGGGATGGAACCCGGGGCATTCTAATTCTACCTCTGAGCGACACCCCCAGCCCTAATTTTTTATTCTTTGTTTTTGAAAGAGAGTCTCACTGAGTTGCAAAAGGCCTAAGTAGCTGAGGCTGTCCACAAATGGCAATCCTCCAGTCTCCACCTCCTGAATGCTGGGATTACAAGCGCACGCCATGCCCAGCCCAGGGTGAAATTTCAAGGTCGTTTTTTGGTCATATACTGGCTTACTGCCACTTCTCTGAATACATATATCAAATAGAAATCAGATATTTCTAGGCTTTTTAGTTTTTAACAACTGTAAAAGGAATAACTTACATCTCTTTAAATGAGTCCATTTTAAGTATATGATTTAATGGTTTTTGTACAATTTATAGAACTGTACAACCAGCAGGCCGAAGGAACGGAGTGCAGGGCCTCGCGCGGGGACTTGTGGGTGCAGCCACAGCTCACATCAGCCAAAGGGGTAGCGAGGGGAGCTCCCCGACCAGTGACCGACAGAGACCTGGATGTATATGTGTGTACACATATAAAGTGAAATACTATTTGGCCTTAAAAATGGAAAGACATTTTGACAATATGGATAAACTCTCAAGACACTGTGCTCGGTGAAATATACTAGTCAGAAAAGGACAAATACTGTTTGCGTCTACATATATGAAGTACACAGAGTAGTCAAATTTAGAAACAGAGAGAGTAGAGGGTGGTTGCCGAGAATTAAAAGTGGGGGAAAAAGCCGGGAGTGGTGGCACACGAACTTGCAATCCCAGCATTCGGGACGCTGAGGCAGGAGGATCGCGGTTCGTGGACAGCTCAGCTACTCAGTGAGGCCCTTTGCAACTCAGTGAGACCCTGTTTCAAAATGAAGGATAAAAAATAGGACTGGGGGTGTAGCTCAGAGGTAGAATGCCCCTGGGTTCCATCCCCAGTACTGAAAAAAAATTTTTTTAAAAAGGAGTGGAGAAAAAAACAGAATTACTATTCAATGAGGAGAGTTTCAGTTTGGAAGGATGAAAAAATTCTTAATATAACATGGTGATCACTGCACTACGGTATGAATGTACTAAGTGCCACTGTCCTGAAGATGATTTAAATGGTCAGGGTTATATTATATGAGCTTTATCATAAGTAAATTAAAAACAATGTAAGCATGGTGGTCCAGACCTGTAATCCCAGTACTTGGGAGACTGAGACAGGAGGATTGCAGGTTCACAGCCAGTCAGTCTCAGCAACTGAGACACTGTTTTCAAATTAATTAATTAATTTTTTTTTTTTTTAAAGAGCCGGGTGTGGTGGCATGCACTTCTAATCCCAGCATTGGGAGGCTGAGACAGGAGGATCGTGGTTCGAGGACAGCCTCAGCTACTACTTAGGCCCTTTGCAATTCAGTGAGAGACTGTTTAAAAATAAAGAATAAAAAATAGGGCTGGGGGTAGAGCTCGGAGGTGGAATGCCCCTGGGTTCCATCTCTAGAACCAAATGAATGAATGAATGAATGAATGAATGAATGAATAAATAAATAAGACTAGGGATGCAGTTCATTATAGAACGCCTCTGGGTTTAACCCCAGTACCAAAGCAGAGTAGTGAGCATGAGAATATGAGCATGTGAAAATTCACATGGAGGTACTATCTAGGCAAAGGCACGGAAGTCTAAAACAAAATGTTCTCACTCAGTTTTGTGTGGGGGTGCACCCTTGCAATCCCAGTTACTTGGGAGGCTGAGACAGGAGGATCACAGGTTAGAGGACAGCCTCAGTAAGTAGTGAGACCCCAATGTTTCAAAGTCAAAATAAAAAATAGGGCTGGAGGTATAGCTCAGAGGTAGAATGCCCTTGAGTTCAATCCCCAATACCACAATAAATAATAAACAACAAATAAATAACAAATAAAAGAATAAAATAGGGTGGGAGTGTAGCTCAGAGGCAGAACACCCCTGGGTTCTATCCCCTGCATCACCCACACATACAAAAAGTTCTCAATTTCTGATCAATGTAGTCAGGGTAGGCAAAATTCAAAAGGCCAAGCCTAAAATGTCAGTGGATTAAAATCCGAGTCACTTCGTGCACAGCTGAGCGTGACGAGCAGGGTCGGGGATGCAGGCCACTGTGGTCGGCTAGGAGACGAGCCCCAGTGACTCTTCCTTCTGCTAACACACAATGGCCGAGAGAACCAACACGGCCGTGTGTAATTTTTCAAGGGCAGGAAAATGCAGCTGTAGTGGTGTACCTAGAGAGAAGCCAAGTAGGAGTGACAGCAGCTCTGCTACACGCTGCCGACTAGTGGCCTGTCCAGATATTGAGGGACAGAATTTGTTTTCAGTCTCAAACAATAGTGCTATGTAGACAAGTCATATACGTAATCATGGACACTAATTGTGTGCTGTGCACATAAGAGTGAAAACGTTCTTCACTAGCCAGTGGCTCACGTGCCTTCACAACGAGCACTGAGCCCGGCTGGAAGCTGCCGCGAGCTGCGGGACAGACTGGCCTGGGCGGCAACTGCGGGAGTGAGGTCGGCAAAGCAGCGGCAGGGCTTCCCAGAAAACACAACATGCTGACAGGAGAAAAGGCCGAGAAAAACATAAAAATGAAAGGTAGCACACTGACAAGTTCCTGCAGAGGTTAAGGCAAAACTCCGCTTTCTGCTTTAGGCAGCCCAAGCCAAAATAGCAAGTTATCAAGTTAAGCGAAGAAGGAAGATTTGAGGCCTTAAACCAACTTTTAAAACCTGGCGGATAGGAAAGTCTCGTTCCCATTTAGGCACACACACAAAAAAGGTCCTTAACATCTAAACCAGAAACATGTACACTTTACTACAGCCCCAATAATCCCAACTACTTACCTCAGAATTTGATAATGATTCTTTCACTCGAGGAGACTGAAAGAAAGACAAAATAAGTGGCCGTTAACTAAGGCTCTGGTGGTCCACAGTCAGCGCTGAGTAACTGCAAGTAATGCAGAGTGCAAGGCAGCCCCACTGCATTCTGACTCACAAGTGAACCCACAAGGAACTCTAGCAAAAATACCATAAGAATACAAAGTTTTCTGAAAAAAAGGAAAGTGCCAGGACGGCCTGTACTGAAGACATCTGTGTGCATGCTGCACGTAACACTTCACAGCTCCGGCGTACTCGGCAAAGACGATGGCGCTGTCAGGGTTCCCGTGCCACAGTCAGGCAGGGTTCTTTCTACTGTCATGAATGCAACAAGTCCTAAAGTCCTAGACTAAACCTACACCTTCCAGCTCATTATCCGCACCTTCTCGAGCACAGTACTTCTGATGGTGAGCTTTAACAGAGAAAACCTAGAACCAAAATGGAAGAGCTCTGAGGTGAAAGTTGCATTTCAAGAGTCTGCTACCAAGAAAGTCGGCTGGGGTGTAGAATTGTGATTACAAGACGCTTGGAAGGCATGGCCAGGGCACCAGACAGCGGGAGCTGGACGGCAGGATCCCAGACGCAGACGGAGGCAGTTCCGGTCTGCTTCTACAGAATGGTGGGGTGGCGACAGCTCACAATAAGCTACTGTGTATTTTATGCATAACTAGAAGAAGAGAGCTTGAAGGCTCTGGACACAGGAAACGATGAGGACAAAGCAGCATTAGTTTGATTGGTACACACAGTTCACGTACTGAAATACTGCGATCCTCCTGTCTCAGCCTCCTGAATGCTGGGATTACAAGCATGTGCCACCACGCCCAGCTTTAAATATGTGCATACATATTTAAATCATGTGTTTCTTACACCATTTGAGAAAAAACTGCAAATATCCTGGTTGCTTACCATTTAATGGTATGTGTATTTCCTAAGAACAGAGATATTTTCTTACATAACTCCACACTATAGTCAAACTTCAGTAAGTTTAACAGTAATAGAACAATTTTATATAACTTACTGTCCATAATCCAAGAGTCAACTGACCCCTGAATTCCGTATGGCCTCCTGTTTTTCCTCCAGAGTAGGACACAATCTAGGGTCATGTATTAGTTATGTTGTCATGTCTCTAGATTTTCAAAATCTTCAACATCAACATGTTTTAGGTACTGGAAACTGAACCCAGGCATTGTACCTCTGAGCTACACTGTCAGTCCTATTTTATAAATAGGGATCCCAGGGGCATTCTACCTCTGAGCTACACCCCCAGCCCTATTTTTTATTCTTTATTTTGAAGCAGGGTCTCACTGAGTTGCAAAGAGCCTCACTAAGTCTCTGAGGATGTGAGGCTGTCACGAACCCAGATCCTCCTATCTCAAGCCTCCCAAATGCTGGGATTACAGCGTGCGCCACCACGCCCGGCTGCTGCTGGTCTTGCTAAATTGCCACAGCCAGTCTCCAACCTGCAATCCTTCTGTCTCAGCCTTCAAGTACAGTACTGGGATTACAGGTGTGCTCTACCTATGCTAAAAGGATAAAAGGCCAGACATAATGGTGCAAGCCTGTAATCCCAGTACTCAGGAGGCTAAGACAGGAATATCATAGGTTCAAAGCCAGCCTTAGCAACTTAGCAGGACCCTATTTCTGAATAAAAAAATAAAATAGGGCTGGGGGTATATATTGGAGGTAAAATACCCCTGGGTTCTATCCCCAGTACTCCCCCGACACACACAAAGGAATCACAGACTTCGAGGATGAAGATTTCTACTGGTAGGTCTTTGATTTCATACTATTCTCTTCTGCAGTATCTACGTGGCCATTAATTCAGTATATTTTTCACGTCAGATGTATTTTTCATCCTTGATTGGGGTTCTTTTCATATATGCTCTAAATACCATCATATTCAGATAATGTGCCAGCCCAGTTTTCCATACAGAACTAAGTGGGTCCTACTAACAGGCTGTTCAAAGGGCTTCTGTCAGTAACACTTGCGCTCTGTTGGAGTGCACAAGCCGCACAGCAGCACGAAGTCCAAGCCGGCGCGCAGTCCGACCACACTTACCCTGAGCTGTGAAATGGCCGCTTTCCCTTCCTCGCTTTCTTCATCAAACTCGTCATCGCTCCACTCCCAGCCGCCGTCCTCGGTCTTATGAAGACGGCCACTGGAGCCTGGCACTCGCCGAACCTGCTCGTCGGGAAGAGATGCAGATGCCAGCAGTGTTTATGGTCACTAGCTAGAAAACGCCACCAAACCTCCGGCTGCGCCAACGCCTCAGCCGCTGAGTGGATAATGACCACCCTCAAAAGAAGTGCGCCATCAAGTGCAGGCCCGCCAGCCCCTCTAGTCACAGGCCACACTAGGGCTGGCATCTAGGGCTCTGCGCCCAGAGCCAGACAACAGAAAAACGTCCTCGGCACCGGTCAAACCTGACTAATGTTTTAATGTACTGAGACACTTAAGAAAAATACACAAGTTTTAAATATTTAAGACAAAGAACCTTTTTCTTTTTAAAAGTTTTCAATCAATTATACTTGCACTTGGTTTCAAGAGGACTAGAGCTATGCATGTTTTGCTAAGAAAGGCAGTGAAGTCCTAACCTGTCTCCTACCCACAGACAACTGCTTTCAAGAATCATTTAGGCTTATTCTTTTGGAATTTACAGTCACCCCTCTAATGTTGCACAGCATTACTTGCTTGTTTTAGGAATTGCCTAGGACCTTCCTGCTGTGGATGAGCCTCCATCACCACACCTGGTCAGCCCGCGTGGGCGCACAAGCGCTGCTCCCCTCCCCGCGGAGCCGGCTGAGTGTCACACAGGGGAGTTGCTGCCCCTGCCCTCTCAGCGGGCGGAGCTCCTCTTGAAGAAGCCTCCTCCAGCCTGGGCAGCGTGGCCATGCTCCAGAGGACGGCGCTTCCGGGCCACACCGCTGCCTGCTTCTGGCCGAGCGCTTCCTCTACCGCTAGCACCGTACATTTAGTGAGGCCAGGCTCTGCCAAATGTCTCCCGATCACACCCCCACATTTCACTCATGATTTGGTTCATGGGGGAAGAGGCCTGAAATCATTTTTGTTCATTATTTTTCAGGTAACTGTTCCACTGCAATTTGGTTGACAGGGATGCCCTACCTCCTAGCTACACCCCCAGCCCTATTTAAGTTTTCTTTCTTTTTTTGGGGGGGATACTGAGGATGGAAGCCAGGGACATTCTACCTCTGAGCTACTCTCCCAGCCCTATATTTTATCCTTTATTTTAAAACAGGGTCTTACTAAGTTGCAAAGGGTCTCACTAAGTAACTGAGGCTGTCGGCAAACCATGATCCTCCTGTCTCAGCCTCCCAAATGCTGGGATTACAAGCGTGTGCCACCACACCTAGCTTTTTATTTATTTATTTATTTATTTATTTATTTATTTATTTATTTATTTTTTGGTGAAACTGGGGGCTTGAACCCAGAAGCATTCTACCTCTGAGCTCCAGCCCCAGCCCTATTTTACTTTTTATCTTGAAACAGGGTCTTACTAGATAGATGGCAGTCTCACTACTTGCTGATGCTGCCCTTGAACCTGCGCTTCTCCTGTCTGTCTGCCAAGTTCTAGGATGACAAGCCTGCACTGCCACACCCACCTGGCCCTTCCTCCTGGCCTTGGAAGGCTTCTGACCTGTCACAGGAATGTACATTAATACTATTAATGTGCATTAATAATAATATTTTTTGTTTGTTGTTCTGGGTACTCAGGTTCTTTGCACTTGGAAACATAACCATCAGTTGTGGACATTTTAAAAATTATTTCATTATTTTTTTCTTTTATTTTTCAGTTTTCCTTTTTCCGATCTCTTTTTACTCAAACATTGCATCTTTTCTCAAAGGATCCTCCAATGTCTTCCTCTTTTCTGAAATCTACTTCTAGGCTTTTGCTTCTCTTTCCCATAAAATTTCCTCGGTTTTATTGTACAAACTTTGTATTGACTTTTCTTTTCGTTTTTTGTTGGGTTTTTTTGGTAATACTGGATGGAATCTGGCATTCTACCCCTATGCTACACCCTCAGCCCTATTGTTTCTTTATTTTGACACAGGGTCTCACTGAGTTGCAGAGGGCCTTACTAAGTATTAGCTGAGGCTGTGCTCAAAACATGATCCTCTGTATCAGTCTCCTGGATGCTGGGATTACAAGCACGCACCACCATGCCCGGCTGACTTTTTCATCTTTATGTTGTAATTTCTAAGACCTTTTTGTTGGTGGTGGTACCGTTCTTTGAATACTCTTTTTAAAAATAGTTTTACTGACATATAACTCATACACCATACAGCTGAGTCACTGCAAGTATCCAATTCAGTGATTCTTAGTATATTCAGAGCTGTGCAATCCTCACTACAACTACATTCAGAACATTTTCATCACCACCCAAAACACAGCATACCCGTTACTGCTCACTCTCGGAAGGGCCCGTGGTCCTAGGCAACCGCTCCTCTACTTCATGCCTGTTCTGAACTTATCAGAGATGGGATCGTGCAACATATGGTCTTTTGTAACTGGCTTCTTTCACTAGCATGTTTTAAAGATAACATGCAATAGCATGCTATCAGTACAGATGCCCCAAGACTTCTGAAAGAGTTATGTTTCAATAAACCTATTGTAAGTGGAATGCACAGAATCCACCTGACCTAGCTGAACACCAAGGCTCAGCAATCTGTCCACTGTGGAGTCTCAGCAGTTTATTCTCATGACCACATGGCGCCATCCAGCCTCTAGAAAGAGTACAGTCCCACACACTGCTAGCAAGGAATTCCAAAACTGCAGGCCCTTCCACTGAAGCTTGCCACCGCAGTCAGAGTGGAAAACCCTAGTGAGAGCAGCCTAAGGCAGCACCAGCTGTCCTCTACAGGAGGTGCAAGCAGCACTCCAGTGTGGAAACAACTTATTTTGTGTGTCCACTCTCCAGCTGATGGACCTGGAACTGTTCCCAGCTCAAGTGAGGATGAATACAATGCCCAGATGAACTTGTGTGCTGCATGTTTTGTGTACACATGGGTTTGCACTTCTCTTGGCTACTCCGAGGAGTGAAACTGCCGCCTTACCTAACAAGTCTGTTTCAGGACCTGCCAGACTGTTCTCCCAAGGTGCGACATTGTTTAACATTCCCATCGGCAGAGTAACCAGGCTCCAATTTCCCCACATCTTTACCAACTATACTGACGTCTGTCTTCTTGGATGATAGCCACCCATATTAGCAGGTGTGCAGTGGCACCTTGTTAATATTTCAATTTGCATTTCTCTGTGGTAAATGATATGAATATTCCTTTTACATGCTTATGGCCATCTGCATGTCTTCCTTGGAGAGATTGCTACTGAAAGCCTTTGCCAGCTTTTAGGCTGAGTAGCGCTTTACTGTGGCTACAGGAGCTCTCCACTCGCAGCCACCAGCCCACACCAGACTCATAGTTGGTGACCATTTTCTCCCAGTCAGTACACTGCCTTCTCACTTTCTTGATAGTCTCTATTAAAGCACAAATGTTTGTTTTTTTACAAAAGCTGTTAATTTTGATGAAGTCAGTTTATGTACTTTTTCTTCTATTGCTTCTATTTTTGGTGTCATATCTTAGAAAGCTTTGCCCAACTCGAGGTCTCAAAGGTCTAGCTGTAGACACAAGACCCCCTTATCCAGGGGGAATACTTCCAAGACCCCACTGGATTCCTCAAAGTGTGGACAGGACTAACATACCACCTTTTCCTATGCGTGCATGCCTATGGTGAAGTCTAGCTTATGAACTCTGCACAGCAACAAGCTAGCAGCACTGAGAGTAGGTGGCTGCTTTTAAAGTCCCAGGCGATGTGTGTGTGTGTGTGTGTTACTGGGGGTGGAATCCAGGGGCTTTTCTACCTCCAGGCTATACTCCCAGACCTATTTTATACTTTATTTGGAAACAGGGTCTCACTAAGTAGCTGAGGCTGGTTTGAACCTGTGTGATCCTCCTGTCTCAGCCTCCCAAGTGCAGCGATTACAAGTGTGCACCACCATGCCTGGGCTCAGATGATTCTGATGTGTCTGTGGATGACAGCCATGGTAAAGGATCACTCAGCAGGAAGAAAAGTAATAATGAAATGTAAGTGTCTGAGTCTGGAGAAACTAGATATATGTGTAGATACAGAGGTGTATGTAGGGCTGTCTCTAAAGTACATACAAGTTAATTGTGCTACCAGTGCTTAGTAAGAATATCATTTCAAGGTATAGTTTTTAGTTCTTTATTAAGCAAAACCTTCTGAATAATATAATTCCCAAAGAAATGCCTGGAGGAGAATGAGACACTGTCAGAATCATCCTCACTCCCCAGTCACCCCAGCCTAGATTCCATGAATCAGAAGACCTCAGCATCACCCTGAGTCCACCTCAGCAGAAGCCAGGCCTGCCTCGTCCCTCCACACTGAGGAAGTCCGCTTGAGGGCGTGGGAGAGGGAACAAGAGTAGGGCAAGGAACGATTCTGCCCAAATTGGGATTTTTTTTTTTTTTTTTTTTTTTGGTGGTACTGGGATTCCTGGAAACCCTTCTCCCTCCGGGCTATACTCCCAGACCCATTATATATTTTTTAATTGGAAACAGGCTCTCTTAAGCCAGCACAGCTGGCTTCAAACCAGTGTGATCCTCCTGTCTCCGCCTCCCAAGCACGGGGATTACAAGCGTGCGCCACCACGCCCAGCCCAAACTGGGATCTTAATGAATTCTCTAGGTTCAAATTATGACCAAAGTTCTTAGAAATTACATATGCATCAACAAGGTTGTTCTTTTGGTCTTTCAGTAAAAACAACAGGAAGTGTGGAGCTAAAGACAGTCCTGTGATGAAGGACTTACTTCCAAAGCTATAAATAATGTAACGTCACAGCTCAGTCTGGAAGCTGCGGGCGGCGGCTAACGGAGGTTAGAACGAGCTGGCCGGCTGCTGGCTAGCACACCTGTCCATTCTGGTGGCCGGAGCACTACCCTGGAACATAGCAGAGCAACAATGCTGGCTGGCTGAAGGTGCAAAAGAATGCTTCAGAAAGGGCTGAAACAGAGCGACCCTCCTTTCTGTTAACGTTATAGAGCAATTACTTTCAAAAGATAAAAATAACGCAAATCTATACCAAGCATCTGCTACAAAAATGGAATTAAAGCCCCATTTTACCTTTTTAGCTCTTTCAGAAATGGTAGGTGCTCTCTGCAATATTTTTTCTTGAAGAAACTCTTTATTCTGAAGTGGAAAGATAAGTATTTTCTTCTTATAAGTTTTATTGAACCAATAAAATCGACACAAAATGTTGACAATTAACGTGATACAGTAACTATATGACAAAGAAGAAGAAAAAGTTTTGTATTTACTCTGAAGCTTTAGTACATTACTACCATGCTTTTAGAAACTAATACAGGGCTTTAGTGTGCTGCTAAAACCACCATTATCCATGAGAAATTTACTTTATTTTATGTCCTTTGTTGGACCCACATTTCCAATTATAGGAACATATGTTCAGGAAACGAGATATTTACTAATTCAGTAGAAACCTTGAAATGAGAGTTTAACGTTTTTTACACACTATAATGGCAAAAATTAATATTCATTATTGCTGTAATAAGTTTAATTTGAACAAATACATTTACTAAAGTCCAAAGTAAATATCTTAATTATATATAGTGACCTCATGACCTCAGTAATTATTTTATCTGCCATCACCATTCAAATATAATCATCTTAAAATGCAATTTATAAACACGGAACATAAAATGGGTAATTGAGGAGAATGGTATAAAGACATAGAATAAAAACTAGAATTCCCTACCTTTGCTTTCTGGAAAAATTTGTGCCTTAATAGTTCTGCTGCTGTTGGTCTAAAACCAGAAAAGAAAGTGTTGCAGTTAAATTCAAGGGTAATGTGACTTTCCATCTTCAAAAATGAGAAAACGGTTTCTTGAGCACCAAAATAGGAACTCAGTACACATTCCACTTTCCCTACGTGCTGAAAGCAGAAAGTGAGCTGGCCTGAGAGAAGACACTGAGTGCTCAGGACAGAACCTTCCAGCAGGAGGTCCTAACAGGAAGAGCTAGAATGCAGACTCATTAGCAACTGTTGTTTCTGGAAGAATGGTTTGTTAGAGGCTTCCAGTATACTTGCTACTTAATATTATTTCCCAAGAAGCTAAACAAAATCTATCTCATATTTTTAGCAAAGCATAAAATGGAACTAGTCAAGTCATCCACTTTTTGCCAGTGCCTGGGTGAGAGAGTTCAACTTAATTACAGATTCTTAAAATCAGATTTCAGACTCCCCTTTAAAAAACTGAAGCCTTGCCAGGCATAGTGGCTCACACTGTAATCTCAGGACTTGGGAGACTGAAACAGGAGGATCACAGGTTCCAGGCCAGCCTCAGCAACTTAGCAAGACTCTGTTTCAAATTAAAAATAAAATTGAGCTGGGCGTGGTGGCGCATGCTTGTAATCCCCGCACTTGGGAGACGGAGACAGGAGGATCGCGCAGGTTCAATGCCAGCTGTGCTGGCTTAAGAGACCCTGTTTCCAAATAAGAAAAGTATAAAAAATAGGTTTGGGAGTATAGCCCAGAGGTAGAAGGGCTTCCAGGAACCCCAGTACCACCAAAAAATAAAAAATAAAAAAATAAAAATAAAATTGGGCTGGGAGTATAGCTGAGAGGTAGCATGCCCCTCAATTCAATTCCCAGTACCAAAAAACAAAAAAACCCTGAAGTCTCAGGCTGGGGATGTATTCTTGCCTGGCACGCACAAGGCCCTGGGTTCAATCCCCAATACTGGGGACAAAAAAAGATCACCCATGACAAAAAACAAAAAACCCCTGAAGATTCTATAAGTAAAGTACAATCCCCAAATGTACCCCAAACTGAATTGTGGAGGAATAGGTTGGTATTGGAGATTCAATAAAGGAGAACTCTACCTCTGAGATTCATCCGCAGCCCCTTTTGTATTTTTTCTTTTGAAACAGAGTCTCACAAAGTTACTGAGGCTGTCCTCAAACCTGCAATCCTCCTATCTCAGCCTTCCAAGTACTGGGACTATAGGTCACCACGCCTGGCTCTGAAACTGAATTTTTAGTTTAACTGTGCATGATCATTCTGCAGAACTTTTTGGTAAATTCAGCATTACCAACTTTACAAGCTTTTATTTTGCCTAATACTTACCGTACAATTCTGCACAACCACAATCTCCCTATGGCTCAGTATTACCTAGCAAGGGCTAAGAGCAGCAGGATTTTTTGTTTTTGTAGCGCAGGCCTTGAACCCAGAGTCTCCCACTTGCTAGGCAAGTGCCCTGCCTCTGCGTTATGACACCAGCCTGAGCAGCAGTTCTAAACACTGCAGTGAGTTAGAATATCTGGGAGATGTTTAGAAATCCCAATGACCAGGCTGGCCCTCCCCAACTAAAGCAGAATTATGTTAGAGAAAAACACAAACAACAGATTTTAAATTTCCCCAGCTAATTCCAATGTGCATTCAAGCTTCAGAGGACTATTATGACAATGAAGAGAAGCCGGCCCAGTGGTGCACATCTGTAATCCCCGCCACCCGAGAGGCCGAGGCAGGAAGATCACAAATCCAAGGACAGTCTGCGCAACTTAGCAAAATCCTGCTTCAAAATAAATAAATAAATAAAAAGGGTTGGGGACACAGCTCGTGGTAGAGTACCTCTGATCTAATCCTCAATAACGCCAATAAAAACAAACAAACAACAGCAACAGAAAAAAAAAAAACAGGCAGAACTAGGGACATAGCTTAGTGGTAGAGTGCTTGCCTACTACCATGGGAGGCCATGGGTTCAATCCCCGGTACTGCCAAAAAAATAATGAAAATGTTAAGAAAGCAAATAAAGGTGAACTTAGACATTATTATTCTTTTTTTTTTCTTCACTCCATCAAGATTTCAATGTTTCAGCAATTTATTGGTCCAACAAAGCTTCTTACTCTTCATCTTTTAGGTTTTAATAATTTCCTTTTTATTGGTGGTCCTAGGGATTGAATCCAGGGACATTCTACCTCCAAGCTATTCCCCTAGCCCTACTTTTTAACTTTTATTTTGAAACAGGGCCTCACTAGGTTGAAGAGCGTCTCACTACTTCCTGAGGCTGTCCTCGAACCTGTGATCCTCCTGTTTCAGCCTCTCAAGTATTGGGATTATGAGCGTGCGCCACCACGCCTGGCTTCCTTCTTTCTCAAGTTCAGCTTCTGCAAGAGTTAATTGATAGGAGGTGAGTGGAAAACAATACTTAGGTGAAGACACCCTAACTGCGTGCTTGCTCTGGAGTGCGAGCTTGATGGGGAGTTCTGGGCCGGCAGGCACCTCCCGCTGCGTTGCTGAGCTACAGGCTCTCTGGACTGTGGCTATGCGAGGTGCTTGTCAGCCTAAACGCTGCCCTCTGCGGGCTGAAACGTCTGCGCCGAGCCGAAATATAAATTGCTTCACAACATGTGCACACGAGGGAAGAGGTTAAGTGCCTGGAATTCAGGAAGAATGGTTCTTTTTTTTTTTTTTTGTGGTACTGGGGGTGGAACCCAGAGGCTTTCTACCTCCAGGCTATACTCCCAGACCCTTTTTTTTTTTTTTTAATATATTTTATTTGGAAACAGGATCTAAGTTGCTGAGAGCCTCACTAAGTAGCTGAGGCTGGCTTCGAACCTGTGCAATGCTCCTGTCTTAGCCTCCCAAGCGCCGGGATTACAAGAGTGAGCCACCACGCCCGGCTGAAGGAAGGATGGTTCTTTAATCTCAAAATACAGGTATCCAATCTGTAAAGCTCTCCACCATTATTTCTTTGAATACTGCTTGCCCTACCTTCTCTCTGCCTTTCCTGGCAAGTCGATACATGTGGATGTGTATATGAATATGTACATATTTGTGTGTCTATGCGTGTTCAGGCTGAGCATTCCTAACCAAAACTTCCCAAATCTGAGATGCTCCACAGTCCAAAACTTTTTGAATGCCAACAGGATGACAAGTAGAAAATGTCACACCAGGAACTTGACTTCACGCACAAGATTAACCATATTGCACAAAATTACCTTCAGACTAAGTGTGTATGTTGCAGGGGAACGAGAACGAGCCTTGTGTTTAGACTCGGGTCCCCATCCTAACACCTTTATATGTAAATAGTTCAAAATCTAAAAAATCTGGAACCAAAACACTGTCAAACAGAAGTAAGAGTGCTGCCCTCAGGGGCCACTGTGAGGATGGGTAAGACGGCATGTGCTGAGTGTGTGTAATGGTGCCTGGGACTCGCTACAGCAATAAACACTTGTCTTTCTTTTTTAAATGGTTCTTTCATTTAACTAGTACATTGAGAGATTTTGTGTTTATCTTAGAATGTCCTAAACAAAGTTTAATTTTGGATTATAAACTGGAATTGATTTTCTACATTTCCTGGTGTGTGTGTGTGTGTGTGTGTGTGTGTGTGTGTGTGTGTGTTTCTATCTCTGAGGTATCCCCAGCTCTATTTTTATTTTCATGTTGAAACAGGGTCTTGCTGGGTTAATGAGAGTCTCACTGCTTGCTGAGGATGTCTTCGAACCTGCAATCCTCCTGTCTCATCCTCCCAAATACTGGGATTATAGGCATGTGCTGCCACACCTGTTTTTTTTTTTTTTTTAACTATTTAAAGAAATGATTCTTAAAGAAGAGTCACAAAGAGAGTACACCATTCCTAATTGAAGCTTTGCAGTTTCTATTAATGTTAACACTTTACATGACTATGCTATAGTTATCAAGAAATCAACTAGAATATTAACGCTGATAAAATACTCCACTCTATTCAGATTTCTCCCGTTTTCCGCAGGGTGCCTGCTGCACTCAGTCTCCCCAACCTGTGACAGATTCTCAGCCTCTCCTTCCCTTGGTATTCTGAAAAGCACTGGTTAGGGCTTGTCTGGTGGAACTGGGTGAGGAGCACTTCAGAAGTGAGGCCGCCCTTAGAGGCATCAGTCAGGAGGTCCGTGACTTCACTGCATTTTGTTAATGTGACTTGTTAATGTTGTTGATGGCACAGCGGAAGCACCTATCAGCTTCCTTTCCTGTGAAGCTGAGATCATTCCTTTTTCATACTCAACTCCTCAGAAGCCGTCACAGCTGGCCCATGCTCAGAGCTCCATTAGTCTGGCCTTTTAATTACTCTATTTTCATTTCTAACAATACTGTGTCAGTCATGCGTATGGTCTCTTCCCATGACTTTGATTTCTTTTAAGACTTTAATTTCTTTAAATAGATTATTTTGTAGTCTTTTTCACTATCACTACTTTATCTAAATTTCTTGGAGAACTAATCCTTCAACGTATGTCTGCCAACTTCAGCTCGTAGTATATTGTTTTACTGTGAGTACTGTAATTTTGGACTGCGATCATATCTTCAGTGGAAATCACAGAGCCTGGAATTTAAATTGCTCTTCCAGTGTATTTCTGCCACTGCTTCAGCCAAAAATAAAACTGGTTTGGCAACATTTTTTTTTTAACTTTCTAGTCCCGTGGGTTCCTGGACAACACAGGTAATAAAAATTTAGACTCTCAACCTGGGGAATGCAAGGTCAAAGGGCTCGATTACTCCGGAGGATTTCTCTCTGCTCTTGGTGACTGTGATGGACAGTTTCATACTAATTAGGTCTATTCTTTTACTAAGGATGTAGACTTCTGAAGGTCTTAGCTTAAGCAGAATCTTAAGAGTCCCATCTCAGTAGGCCCAAGATGTCAACTCTGGTCATAATTTGGGGCTTAGAAATCCAACTAGTGAGCTGTTAGAATGAGCAGCACACCACTGAAGGTGACCACTAGACTAGTTCATGATTACTTTTTCTTCTCTTAATTTTTGGTTTCCTCATTATTTCTGGCATCCAAGGATCTTTAAGTTTAATAGCTTTTTTTTTGTTGTTTTGGAGGTACTAGGGATTGAACCAAGGGCCATTCTGCCTCTGAGCTATACCCCCAGCCCCTTTTATTATTTGAAAACAGGGTCTCACTAAAGTCGCTGACAGCCTCCCTAAATTGCTGAAGCTGGCTTAGAACTTGTGATCCTCTGGTCTCAACCTCCCCAGTTCTGGGATTATAAGCATGTGCCACCATGCCCAGCCAAGTTTAATAGCTATTATCTGGCATTTCTAGGTATTTTTAACAAGAGAGTTTGTTCTTTTTAACTTGGCAGCAGCAAAATTGTTACCTTTTGTAACCACTTATAAATAAGTGAGAACTTTTCTGCCTGTTCTTACCCTTTCCGTATCACCAACAGTAAATTCTGAAGCCCCATGACATAACTAGAGACACGACCAAGGTGTCAAAGCCTTACTTTTGTCAACCTTTAGGGAAAACAAACACAGTGGGGTACACAGCTGCCCCGTGGTACCAGGAGAGCTGGTTCCGGGACCCCTCTGCAGATGCGAAAGCCCCTTCTATGAAGCGACACAGTTTTGGCACATAACCTACCCAGCCCACCCACACACCTGAAGTTGTCTCCAGTGTACTTACGGTATCTAGTTGATGCAAATGCTACATATATGGTTGGCTGTCACACCTTATTCCTTAGAGAATAAGGAAAAAAACGTCTGTACATGTTAAGTACAGGTTAATTTTTTTCCAGAATATTTCTGGCCCATCATTGGCTTGATGTGGATGTGGAACCACCACGATGGAGAACTGCTACATATGTGGAGCTGAAATCAAGGCACAGTCAAGCGCAGCCCTACGTGCAACTCAGGACCTCTGAATTCAAGGCCCACTTGTATGGCGAGGCCTCTGGGAGCACAAGGACAAAGGCTGTACCCAGTGACATCCAACCCTACAACACCGTTAACACGCACACTGAATGTTATAATTTGTTCGCCTGCCATTCGATCTGCTTAAAATTGATAAGGAGGCTATTTGAAATTCTGGTCCACTTACAGGAAACAAGTAACTGACAAGTATTCGACACTAAAAATAAATTTGCAGCTGGGTGTGGTAGCACATGCGTGTAGCTCCCGTACTTAGGAAGCTGAGACAGGAGGACTACAAATCTGAGGCTAGCCTCAGCAATTATTAAGATGCTATTTCAAAATTAAAAAAAAAAAAAATTTAAAGCAGTGGAGTGGGCTGGGGGCATAGCTCAGAAGTAGAATGCCGAAGTTCAATCCCCAGTACTAAAAAAAAGTATACACATACATAAGTCTTAAGACTTCCCACAATGGCTTACATATTAAGTGAAAAAAAAAGATAAGGTTTATCTCATCTCTTACCTTTTTTCTGGATCCTTTTGAAGGCACAATGAAATCATTTTCCTAAATGATTTTCCATACTTTTTCAGCATTTCTCTATCTTGAACACCAGTTTCCAAAGAAGGAGGATCGTTCTGCAGTGTCAGCATCAAGACCTGGAAGAGTCCCAAGGCAGGACGAGCTCGTGGGCGTGAGTTCAGGGAAGTCCCATGGTGCATGCGCCTGGACTCTCCTACCTAGGCGGCCTCCCACCCAACGCAAAAGCACACTGTCTTCTGAAAGTTCACGTTAGAAACCAGAGTTATTTACATGCCTTCCACCTTAATAATATGCTATAGATGGTTGGCTTTCCCGATGGCTGCCCACTCAGATCGACGCTGCTGTGTCCTTTAGTCAGAATTCCTTATTTCTTCCTATTCCCCAGTTCTAATTCTTACCCTGCAAAACAACCTAAGCACAGCAAAATTAAGAGTGACCTCGCTGACTTTACCTAGCCACGGCCCTGGTTTTCCTGGACCTCCTGCAATGGGGCCTTCTCTCCCCGGGACTCCTCCACAACTTCCCTCACGGAAACCAGCAGTGATGCCCCAGGTGAATAAAACCGTAGCCGGCATGGTGGCGCATGCTTGTAATCCCAGCACTCGGGAGGCTGAGACAGGAGGACCACAGCTCGCAGTCAGGCTCAATTATTAGTGAGGCCCTTTGCAACTCAGTAAGATCTTGTTTCAAAATAAAGACTATAAAAAACATGGGGGTGTAGCTGGGAGGTATAATGCCCCTGGGCTCCATCCCCAACACCACAAATAAGGAAAGAAAGAAAGAAGGAAGGAAGGAAGGAAGGAAGGAAGGAAGGAAGGAAGGAGGAAGAAAGGGAGGGAGGGGCGGGCAGGCTTCGAGTCCACACCCTGCATGCCTTGCCGCCACGACTGACAATCACATTTTGCCCATCTGAAGTCTGTATCTTCTTTGGCTTTCAGATGCTGTCTTGCTGTGGAGAGAAACTAGGAACGAAGGTCGTATTTATAAGAGGACTTGGGTTGTGCCTTTCTATACTGTTTGATTTTTTACATAAAAACACTGCACTAATGAAAGGAGCCATAATCGTATTATTACGTGTTCTTCTGATTCAGTGTAGTTACAGAAATGACCTTAGTAAGGCTGGTGCTGCTCATTCTGAGCCAACAGGTTGAGGCGCACGACTGAGACGAGGCAGGAGCCTGCGGGGCCAGCGCAGCCCCAGCTGGGAGCCGCGGTGGCCAACAGCCGCTTCCTGCCTTGCAGCTGCAAACATAGACCCTTTTCATAACCTGTGAATATTCATTTATTCCTAGAGGTCTTAGCAAATAATGTATGGCCTTAAAATACCACTAACTTTCCAAATTATCAAAATGACACCTTGTCAACGGTGCAGGCAGTGAAGGTGCTTTTTTTTGGGGGGGGGGACTGGAGGTTGAGCGCAGGGGCATTCTTAACTCTGAGCTACACTCATACCTCTATTTTATTTTATTTTTATTTTGAAACAGGTTCTCACTAAATTGCTAAGGGCCTAAGTTGGTGAGGCTGGCCTCCAACCTGAAATCTTCCTGTCTCAGGCTCCAAGGACTGGAATTACAGGTATGTGTTACAGGACCTGGCAAAAGAGGTGCTTTGAATATGGAGATATACAGAGGTTTTTCATAAAATTCTTTCACTGGTTTTGTCTCTCTCTACATTGCTATGAGCTTTAAGGTAAGAGAATAACTTCTTTGTCTTGTGGTACTGAGGGTGGAACCCAGGGGCTTTTCTACCTTCAGGCTACACTCCCAGACCCATTTTATACTTTATTTGGAAACAGAGTCTCACTAAGTTGCTGAGAGCCTCACTAAGTAGCTGAGGCTGGCTTTGAACCTGTGTGATCCTCCTGTCTCAGCCTCCCAAGCGCTGGGATTACAAGTGTGCGCCACCACACCCGGCTACAAGAATAACTTCTTTTTTTAAGGTTCTCAAGTGCACCAAATGTGACTATTAGTCACAAATGTGACTAATACCTAAACAACAATTTTAAATGGTGGTCATTATTTTAAACAAAGTCAAGGAGCCATCTTGTAAAGTGGGAAAGTAGAACAGCTACAGCTACAAAAAGAAAAGTAGAATTCACTTATGTACTACAAAAATTAGCAAGTGGCCATACAGAATGGCTACAAGTGTGTGACAGCACCATCTCACAGTATCAAAGCTCACCCTGCCACTAACGCGGCCACGGAGCTAGCAGCCACAGTTCAAGCAACTACTAGACACAGTAACAGGCCACTTAATAATAGCTACGAGTGACTACCACAAAGCAAAATTTAATTTTTATACAATAAATAATGAGAATTTAAATGTCTGGCACATTAACATCATATATCGGTTATTATTATATGGAAAAAATTAAAACAATGCCTAACAGATAAATGTTCAATAAATGTCAGCAATCCTCCTTATTAAGAGATCACCTCCCAACAACCCCATGGAGTAGAAATGATCATCACCCCATCAGGACTGCGCAGCAAAGGTGACCATCAGGAACACAGTTAAAATGAGAAATGCTGGTCCATAATTTTACCACGCTAAGATTCAGAAGATACCTAAGTGTAACATAAAAAGAGCAACTCTTACACAAAGCCATCCAATGCTAAGCACCAAGCCTTTAACTCCTATTTTAACCTCTACACAAGTCTGAAGGAGTCCAGTGCAGAAGCTATGGGTAAGTGAGGATTCTGGAGGACGGTGGAATAGAAGTACCAGGAATCTCAGCACACACAGTTACGTGAACTGGTGGAGTATGTCCGAAGTCACTGTTCTGGAACTCTGAGGTCTACTGAAAGATGGAGACTTCTGAGGAAGGCTTGAACAGCAAGCTAAATTCTGATCAATTTCAGCTCTTAGTACAGAAGCAAATGCCCATCCCTTCCTCGCAATTCAATGGTAGGGAACTACGTGCATGTTCTTAGGCGCAGGCTTGCAAGAGCCAGGAAGAGAAGAAAAGACACTGTCTAGTTTTGGTATGTTTTTGTTTTTGTGGTCCTGGGGATTGAACCCAGGGGCATTCTACCTCTGAGCTATACCCCTGGCCCTATTTTAATCTTTTGTTAGAATAACAGGGCTTCACTAAGTTGTAGAGGGCCTAAGTTTGCTGAGGCTGGCCACAAACCTGCGATCCTCCTGTCTTGGTCTCCCAAGTACTGGGATTGAAAGCCTGGGCCATCATGCCCGGCACAGCCCTGTCTTCTGAACATCAGAGATTTGCTCCCTCTCTGCTGATTACTTCTGATCACAGAGCACAATAAAGAGATGGACCACTGTCACGAGCTCCTCTCTTTTTAGCTGAACCGACTTTCAGGAAAGACATGTGAGTGTTTACATTTTTGCCCCCAGAGACCGCTACGTAAGACTGGCAAATGAAGAGGAGCTGTGAGGAGTTGCTGGTGTCTGAACACGAGCATCACCTTCATTGGTGGGTACTTGTGATAAGGAGCTGCCCCCGTGGCCAGTTCAATCGCTGTGATGCCAAAACTCCAGATGTCAGCTTTGAAATCGTACCCTCGGACCTGGAAAGGAAAGAGACGTGTGTGAACTTCAGCAGCCCGCGCCCTTTGGAAGAGCAGTTCCCGCTCTGTGCCAAGAGCAATGAACACACTGTCAACTTTAAACCAGCAAAATAATCCAAGGCAGGCAAAAGCTAAGTCCCGTTAGTAATGAGGAGAAAACAAGTTGAATATTCATCAAAAGAGAAACTGTCAACTGTGGGTACACTGCCATAAGAAAATAGTCAACTGAAAGCAATGCTTACTGATTCTACATGAAAAACCACTTATGCTAAAACACTTATAAGGAAAAAGAACACGAAATTCTTGTTAGTTTGAAACAATTACAACCATATGTCATCTATAGAAGCCGGGCATGGTGGCGCATGCTTGTAATCCCAGCATTTAGGAGGCTGAGACAGGAGGATCATGGTTCACGGACAGCCTCAACTACTTAGTGAGGCCCTCCGCAACTTAGTAAGACCCTGTTTCAAAATAAAGAATAAAAAATAGGGCAGGTATAGCTCAGAGGTTGAGGTGGAATGCCCCTGGGTTCTATCCCCAGACCCGCAAAAAAAAAAAAAAAAAAAAAAAAAAAAGTTGGGTGTGGTGGTACACACTTGTAATCCCAGTACTTGGGAGGCTGAGACAGAAGGACTAGCAGATCTGCAGCCAGCCTCAGCAACTTAGTGAGGCCCTATTTCAAAAATAAAGCTTAAAAAATAGGGTTAGGAAGCTGGGCATGGTGGCGCAGGCTTGTACTCCCTGCGCTTGGGAGGCTGAGACAGGAGGATCACACAGGTTCGAAGCCAGCCTCAGCTACTTAGTGAGGCTCTCAGTAACTTAGTGAGACCTGTTTCTAAATAAAATATAAAAAAATAGGTCTGGGAGTATAGCCCGAAGGTAGAAAGCCTCTGGGTTCTAACCCCAGTACCACAAAAATAAATAAATAAATAAATAAATAAATAAATAAATAAATAAATAAATAAAGTTAGGAATGTAGCTTGGGGATAGAATACCCCCCTAGAGTCAATCCTCAGTACCACCAAAATAAATAAACAAATAAATAGAAGATATGAGAAAAATGCAACAAAATGTTTTGCAGTAATCCTTAGTCTTTTGTTTTCCAAATATTCTATATTATGGTCTTACATTATGATTATTTCTACAATGAACAAAGTCACAAAAGATAGGAATATTTTTAAAATATTGGATAGAGCCAGGCATGGTACACACTTGTAATCCCAGCATTTGGGAGGTTGAGAAAGAAGGGTCGCGGGTTCAAGGCCAGCCTCAGCTACTTAGTGAAGCTGTCTGCAACTTAGTGAGACAAAAAACAGGGCTGGGGGTGTCACTCAGAGGTAGAATGCCCCTGGGTTCCATCCCCAGTACCGCAAAAAACAAAACAAGAATAAAAAAGAATTCAAAGTCAGCCGGGCGTGGTGGCGCATCCTCGTAATCCCAGTCCTTGGGAGGCAGAGACAGGAGGATCACAGGTTTGTGGTCAGCCTCAGCTACTTAATGAGGCCCTGTGCAACTTAGTGAGACCATATTTCAAAATAAAGAATAAAAAATAGGGCTGCAGGTATAGCTTGGAGGTAGAATGCCCCGGGTTCCACCCCCAGTACCACAAAAAAAAAAAAAAAAAAAAAGAAAGAAAAAAAATGTTGGACAGATATGTTGCCATATTTCTTTTATACTGCTCTAAATTTGTTATTTACTATCTAGGTAATATAGCAAAAACAGGTTTCAGGAGCTCGGGGTGTAAGAGCTCACACTAGGGCTCAATATCCCATGCTGCCCTGCTACCTGGTAAAACAGGACCACCTCTGATGACCCCCAGGTGAGTTCCACTCTCCACTACGGCCGCCAGCAGATCACTCCCCAGCTCAACCTCCTCCACATCAGGCAGGCCAGGTGTAGCCTCTACTTGATTGCTCCCTGACAGCCAATCTTCGCCCAGGACACCGAGGGCCGGCTCTCATGGGCACCACAGAGCCTTTCGCCTACTGCTCTATTTGTTCTGTTCCTGCGTACGACCTGTGGTCGGGTGGTACTCAGTGTCCTCCTTCCCCAGGATGTGCGCACATGCAACATATAAACTGCTGCCAATCTCATCTGTACAGTGCTAGACTGCCTTTAGTATACATTTGAGTTTCATGTGTCCTTTGTAAAGTTGTAGAATGGTTTGGTTATGTTTATGTATATGTGTGTTTCTAGGGATTAACAGGAGTATTCTACTTCTGCACTACACACCCAGGCCTTTTTATTTTTTGTTTTGGGAACGGAATTTCACTAAGTTATTGAGTCTCACTAAGTTTCTGAGTCTGGTCTTGAATCTGTAATCCTTCTGTCTCGGCCTCCCAAGCACTGGTCTTGCAGGTGTGTGCTACCACACCTGGCTTGGTTTTGGTTTTAAGAAAGGACTAGGGTGAGCATGGGGGTGCATGCCTGTAATCCTAGCAGACTGAGGCATGAAGACTGCAAATTCAAGGGTGGCCTGGACAATTTAGTGAGATCCTGTCTGAAATTTTTAAAAAGGGGGTTGGGATATAGCTCCATGGGAGAGGGCTTACCTAGCATGCAGAGGGGCCTGGGTTCCATCCTCAGTACAAACAAAAATTAAATAAATAAAAAATAAAAAGAAGAGAGTAAGCCAGGTATGGTGATTGGTGATGCATGCTTATAATTCCCATACTTGGGAGGCTGAGACAGGAAGAGGCCCTCTGCAACTTAGTGAGGCCCTGTTTCAAAGTAAAAAATAAAATAGGGTTTAATCCCCAGGAAAAACACTACACACACACACACACACACACACACACACACACACACACACACGAGAGAGAGAGAGAGAGAGAGAGACAGACAGACAGACAGACAGACACACTGAATTTTTAACCAAGGAACAGAGACATGGCATTTCCCAAAGCTAACTTGATCCACCAAATAAAAGCCAACACTGCCACATTTTTTCAGTTTTATAACAAAACCCTAAGCTGTTTTAAAAAGATAAACGTGACTGTACCTGCTCCATAACTTCAGGTGCCATCCAGCAAGGGGTGCCAACAAAGGTCTTCCTCACTTTATTTCTGGTAATATCACCACCAGTTGCTAAAAAAGCACTAACCCCAAAGTCTGAAATAGAATGCAACAGCATGGCATTAAAAGGTCAGTGACACCCTGAAGAGATACACTGACGCGGTACAGTCACTACCCTACACACAGAGGAGGTAAACAGCAGGACCATTTCTCTTCCCTTCTGAGCTTGGTGGCTACACTGGGGTGTGGCGTGACATGTACAAAGCATCGTCCAGATGCTGTTCCCGTCCCGATGCCTTCTACACCACTGTCACATTCATTCTTCCTTTCTTTAAATTACCCTTTTGTCATGGCCTTGTCAGCTCAAAAACCCCTACAGAATAAAAACCAACCTTTTTAGGATGCCATTCAAAAAGCGCTCAAGAAGCTGGCCCATATAAAATTAGTGACCCTAATTTCATAGCCTAACTTGACCTCTTATTAGAGCTTAGCTATTTGATTCTTTCCATGTAGTTCTAGTATACTTCAAAAAATCTTGCCGTAGACAGGAATTTTTATAGTGGTGGTGCATACCTGTAATTCCAGTATTTGAAAAGCTGAGATAGGAGGACCACTGGGTCAAGACCAGCCTCTGAAACTCACCAACTCTTAGCAACCAAATGAGACCCTGTTTTGTTGTTTTGTTTTACGGGTCTAGGGATGGAACCCAGGGGCATTCTACCTCCGAGCTATATCCACAGCCCCATTTTTTATCCTTTACCTTGAAATAAGGTCTCCCTAAGTTGCAGAGCGCCTCACTGAGTAGTTGAGGCTGTCTGTGAACCCAGATCCTCCTGTCTCAGCCTCCAAGTACTGAGATTACAAGTGTGCACCACAGGCCCAGCTTTGTTTTATTAAAGGGCTGGGGTTATTGCTTGCAGGTAGAATACGCCTGGGTTTAATTCCCAATTCCACCAAAAAATATATATATATATTTTTGTATTAACTTAGGCAGTGATAATTTCTGATACAATAGAAGAAACTTAGCTAATACAGTAAGACATTTATAAACTTTATCCAACAACTTCTATATCTTTACTGGCCCTCCTCTTGCTTTCTATTTCAGAATGGTCAGCAATATGTCAAACAGGTCTCTATTTGAAAACAGACTAAATTATGGACAAAGCGGTGTTCAAAGGATAGTTCTACACTGCAAACTTTAAAGTTCGCCACTTAGAAGTCCATCGATTTACTCATCTCCCAGCAATTATTTGCTGTAACTATGTAAAGCAGCAAATCCATGCAAAACAGATTTTAAAAGATAATCTTTAAAAAATAATCTTTTCAAAGCTCATAAAGTCGTGAATATTTAGGCACTTTAAACGCTGTTCCATTCGTAGCAACAACAAAAGGCAATCATTTCCGTGCATTTGAGGGTAAACTACGTTCGGAAGCCCTGACTGCCACTTGCTGGGGAACTGCGCAGCTGCGCCCCACCTCTGCCCTCCACAGCTCCATCACCTACAGACTGCAGTGACAGTGCCTAAGTAGCAAGGACTTCTTTACAATAGTCTCAGTAATATATACTGAGTACTCAACAGGTACTAAGTATTTTTACTAAAAGAATAAGCCTAGTCCTTAACATTTTTAAATATAGTAGAGGCTAACCAAATTCTTAAATATAATAAATATTAATAAGTTATATATCCTTAGGTTCAACTGTGAGGGGTTTTTAACCTGCTAAAAATCTCCTAGTAGCTTTAAAATAGCCAGTACTGTGGTTCTACTGACCATCAAATCAAAATTTTAAAAAATACTGATCATTACCTGCAATCTGTACTGAGCCATCTTCTCCAAGAAGAATATTTCCAGCTTTCACATCTCTTTAAGGAAAAAAAAGTTACATATCAAAAAACGTACCTTTCCGCAGTGACATACTCTAAGCAATTATTACCGTTGATTAATTGCTGGGGATTGAACCCAGGGGCATGCATCTCTGAGCTACACCCCCAGACCGTTTTCTTATGTAAGAGTGACTTGCTAACATCCCCGTGTAAGGGCTTTATATTTGAGAGCCTTCTGTTTCAGCCTCCCAGCACTGGGATTACGGTGTGCACCACGCTGCATCTGGTTCATTTACTGTATTGACGCAATGCCAACAATTTTAAAATATTTTTATTTTTTGTATTAAAGGGTATTAAAGCCCATATAAAATTTTCATCACATGTACAAGAATCCACACATTACACAGAAGACTGCCGCAAGGCATAGAAACCTAAGGTGGTTAAATATTCTTGACTGGGTAACAGTGGCTGAAGAATGGACCGTCATCTACCCTCATCTTAGTCTACTTTCTGAAATATGTTTCCTACTAAACACTAAAAAATAGTAAATTGCTCTCTCTGGTGCCTCAATCTCTGCCTCCTAACTGATGTACTGGTGACTGAACGAGGGGCATTCTACCTCCAAGCTACACTGCCAGCCCCATTTTACATATTATTTTGAAACAGGGTCTCACTAGGTTGATGAGAGTCTCACTACTTGCTGAGGCTGTCCTTGAACCTGTGACCCTCCTATCTCAGCCTCCCAAGTACTGGGATTACAGAAGTGCACCAACACACCCAGCTCCCCAGACCAATTTTATTTCTTATTTGGAAACAGGGTCTTACTAGGTTGCTGAGAGCCTTGCTAAACTGCTGACGCTGTCCTTGAACCTGTGATCCTCCAGTCTCAGCCTCCCAAGTCCAGGATTATAAGCTTGATCAATTTTTTTTAAATGATCAGTATGGACTGGAATATAGGGACTATTCTGTACTTATAGAAAGATATAAATCATTCACACCTCACTATGTTTTGTTATTTATAACAATCCAAGTAATACATGAATACTTTCTTGTTATAATAAGCACATCACTAAGCTGGTGTGGTGGCCCACGCCTATGATCCCAGGCTTGGGAGGCTGAGGAAGGCAGATCGCAGGTTGTGGCCAGCCTCGGCAAGCTCATGAGGCCCTCTGCAGCTTACTGAGACCCTGTTTCAAAATGAGAAATAAAAAGGTTGGGGTGTAGCTCAGAGATAGAATGCCCCTGGGCTTAATCCCTAGTACCACAAAAACAAAACAAAAAACACCACTGAAATATCCAAGTCCCTGTGACCCCATTCTCAAGTCTCACATTCTCTCCATTTTCAACTCTTCAAAATCCAGTTAACAGAACATGCACCTATGGCTTCCCGGGCCATTTCTCAATTTTGGTCTACAACTCTTTTTCTTCCATACAACATTTCGGGAGTGTCTGGCAAAATCAAAACCCCCTACACCCTAGGAGAAGCAAATACACTTCTTGGTTGCTTAGAGAAGTTCTCACAACGCACACTGAAAGCCCAAGAGGCTCCCGGTGTGTCTGTAATTGCAAAATGGCAGCGTTCTAGGAGGCTGCTCAGCAGGAGGCGAGGCCCCGTCCACGAGGCGCAGCGTGCGTCAGGGAGGCAGCGACACCAGGCGGCCTCGGACGTACACTGCTACACACTCGTCAGATGGGGCCGGGCAGCCAACGACGCCACTGCATCCACACACATGCGGGGAGGAGCGGGACCCAAGTCAGAGAGGCTTGGGACCACTTTAAGAGAATGTACTCCTGTCGTTATTATAGAATTCAAAACATAATTAAACAAAGGAAGGCAGCCTTTGGACTAGGTAAGCCAAGCACGGGCAACTCAGGGAGAAAGGCCTTGTGACGAAAAGGAGCCAGACTACGGCACACGCTCCATCCTATCCCCACTCCATCCCGTCCCCGCCCCTTTCCTCGCCTTCTGACATAGCTGTTCTCTGGCAAACGATGAATGTTCTCGGGCCGGCCGGCAGCAGTGGCATCGCACCCAGTCAGCAACGCCGTTCCTGAATACGTACCAAATTCAGCTCGAGAATCACCTTCTTGAGTGTTGCAGACTGCTCACAAACCCAAGCAACGTACAGTTTTCCCAGAGGCTGAACAGGAGTAGGCTGGAGGTTGACCTGCTTTTTTCCCATGAACCTAAAGTCTCTGACTAGGTGCTACAACTAAAAAGAACCCAGGACATTCCCTGGTGACAAGGACCACTGAGTCAGCACTCACTTCAGCCCCCTCTGCGCTCGTATCGAGTCCAGTGGCAACAAAGCATGGCTTCGCCCCTCCCTCCCGTTTCTGCAGCAGCCTGCCTACCGCGGTGGGTGCTAGGAGCCAGCCCAGCCCACCCTGCGGTCACGTGGCCAGCGCGGTCTCTCCTTTCACCCCAAGCCAGAGCTGGGCCTGCATCCCCAGCGCCTACTCAGGCACCTCCCAGTCACCAAATTATCTCAGTGAACTCAGAGGCACCCATCTGGCTCAAATGCCCTTCTAGAAAGAAGTGGACTAGAAACAAAACAAGGCGATTAAAAAGTCAACTGGAGCCGGGCGTGGTGGCGCCCACTTGTCATCCCCGCGCTTGGGAGGCAGAGACAGGACAACCGTGCAGGTTCGAAGCCAGCTGTGCTGGCTTAAGAGACCCTGTTTCCAAATAAAAATATAAAAAAATAGGTCTGGGAGTGTAGCCCAGAAGTAAAAGGGTTTCCAGGAACCCCAGTACCACCAAAAAAATAAAGTCCATTGAACATCACAGCAGCAACAGCCCTACTCTCTCCTGCCCCAGCTCTGGGTCTGCCCCCCACTCCACCAGGCCACAGCCAAGGGGTGAACAGCCACCACAGGCCGCTCTGCAGGCGGACGGCCACACGGCTCCCAGCGCCTGCCACATGCGCGTCTCGGCCTTGGCATTCCAAGGAGTAGAGGTCACTCTGTAGACTGGCCGCTCCTGGACTTACAGGAGGCGTTTCTGCTGTAGGGCTGATGGTGTGGGTTTGGAAGGAAGACCACAGTGTCGTTTTCATCAAGTCACATCAAAGCTATACACTGTATATCGACATCATTTAGCACAGGCGAGACTGAGACTTTTTTTTAACCATACACTGTTTTGTGTTATTTAAATGTTTTAAGCCATGTCTAGGTATCACCTACTCAAATACTGTTTTGTAAGTAGTTGTCTTTCATAAGTGAAGAGACGGAAATCCATCTTTCAGCAGGGCCTTCACTCTATTTTTCTTGATTAACCCTTCAGATAAAGCCAGGGATGGTGACACACACTTGTAATCACAGCATTTGGGAGGCTGAGACAGGAGGATTGCATAGGCTCGAAGCCAGCCCCAGCTCCTTAGTGAGGCCCTTTGCAACACAGTGAGACCCTGTTTCAAAATAAAGAACAAAAAAATAGGGCTAAGGGTGTTGCTAGGAGGTAAAATGCCCCTGGGTTCCATCCCCAGTACTGCAAATCATCATCATCATCATCCTCCTCCTCCAGATAGTCAATTATGTTATGGTTTTTAAATCAAAAGTGCAATCTGTCCGACTATCACGACTCACTGGAACCTGTGCAATCCTCCTGTCTCAGCCTCCTAAGCGTGGGAATTACAAGCGTGCACCACCACGCCCGGCTGTGGAAAATTTTAAAATGTCAAAAGAAGTGATGGATTAAAACCAAAGCAGAAAATAGCCTACATTCAGGCATAAGTACCAACATTTCTGCAGAGCTGACCTCTTTAATGGAAACAAAGCTGGGCAGGAAGATACAGAGAAAAGCCTGCTGTAGAGACGTGTTCAACCTAATCAAAATCTCTACAGCCTGGACAGCAGGAGAAAACACAGTAGAGATGGAGGAAAACTCTGTGACCTCACCCGCCAGGCGGAGGTCTACCCGTGGTAACTACTGGACCTCATGTGTACGAGAAGCAAAACCTAAGAACACCCATCCCTGCCACCATTAGGACGGCGCTCCCGCGCCTGTTTAAGTTGCAGTGAAGTTAAGGAGCAGCTCCCAGCCTTGGCTGCTCAGCACACTCACGGGGGAGCCTCTAGAAGTCCCGGTGCCAAGGCTTTATCTCAGATCAGTTAAATGACTTTCTGGCAGCAGACCAGGCAGCAATAATTTTTAAAGTTTCTGGGTGATTCTAGTATGTAGTAAGGGTTGAGAACCTAGGATTTACAGTACGAGGTAGAAGTCTGATGGGCTGGTGCGTGCCTGCAATTCCACCTTCTCAGAAAGCTGAAGAAGGAAGACCACAAGTTCAAGGGGGTCTGGGCAACTAAGCCAGACTCTGTCTCAAAAAGACTGGCCAGCCAGAGGGGCTCGACAGTGCTTCTATGGAGCCCGCAGCTGAGACACAGACGTCCTGGCTGAAGATTCACAACAGAGACAGAGAAGCCTTGGTAGTCACACTCCTGGCCAACCCTGAGGAGTGACCCAGAACAGACAAGACTCAAAAGCACCTCGCCACCCCAACGGCACAAGAAACTAAACAACACGTGGGACTGCACTAAACCGAAGAGCGAAGGAAACCATCAAGAACCTCAACCGAGAGCCAATGAATGGGAAAAAAATTTTTTCCCAACTTCTCCTCCAATAGAGGACTAATATCTAGAATATACAGAGAACTCTAGAAACCCAAGAAACTCACCACTAAGAAAACAAATAACCCAATCAAAGAATAGGCAAGTGAACTAAATAGACACTTCCCAAAAGAAGAAATTCAAATGGCCAATAAATGTATGGAAAATGCTCACCATCATTAGCAATCAGAGAGATGCCAATCAAAACACCCTGAGATTCCACCCAACTCCAACTAGAATGGCATCATTCAAACAACAAATGCTAGCAAGGATGTGAAGAAGTGGGAAGTCTCATATATCATTGGTGGGGCTTCAAATTAGTGCAACCATTGTGGAAAACAGTATGAATACCCTCAGAATGGGAACAAACCTACCATATGATCCAGAAACACCACTTCTGGGTATCTGCCCAAAAGAATGGAAACCAAACTACCAAACTAATGCATGGGTATCTATGTTCATAGCCGTACAATTCACCATAGCCAAACTATGGATCCAGACAAGATGTCCATCAACAGATGAATGGATTACAAAACTATGGGATATGTACACTATGGGATATGTGGCTGCAATAACACAGACGCAGGCTTGTGCTGAGGGCAGCCGCGAGCTCCCCGCCCAGGCGTGGTGGTGCCCGCCTGTGATCCCGTAAGCCCTTGACGGCTGGCACAGGAGGGCCACAGGTTTGAGGCCAGCCTCTGCACCTTAGGGAGACACAAGGCTGGGGTGTGGCTCAGAGGTAGAAGCTCCTGGGTCCATCCCTATTACCAAAAAACCCAAGACAAAACATAAAAACACCGCGGCCGCTCGCATGCAGTCACATGAACGTAATGACTGTCTGTTCCGATTTCCTTAGGCTCCTCTCTGGGTGGAGTACAATGTCACTGTGAAACACAGTGAGTGTTGATGTGAAACATAAAGATGTAATTACTGTCCGACACAGCGGAGCAGCTTTGCCATGAGAGTGCTAATTACCACGCATTAATCTGAGGAAGAGAGACATGATAGAAAAGTTCTTTGAAAAATAAAACATCCTTGACATAAATGTCTAATGTGCATTACAACCATCTAACCGTGTTTAGTTCCTTTTGCTCCTACAAATGTGTTACTGAACAGCAGGTCGGCTCCCGCCGTCAGCCTCGCCATTTTCTCTCGTCTTTATGGCTGCCAATGCTCAGTTTCCCCTTGTTCACTACAGCCTTGCTTTCCAAACTGCCTTGCCAGGGCTAAGACGCTTCACCGGCGCTGAAGCCGTGCCTGAAGACCTCCTCCTCCGCCAGCCCCTGGCCATCTACACCCTTAGTTTTTATCTTATTATCACCAAACTGGAGCGAACTACGCAGGTGCAAAATCGCACATCCTGTTCTCTAACTCTAACTTCCTGTTAGGGTTAGATCAATCCTATTTCCTGTTTTTTGCATTTTCTGATTTTATTAAAGTACCTGTTGCCGGGCGTGGTGGCGCACGCTTGTAATCCCAGCATGTGGGAGGCTGAGGACAGGAGGAACGCGGTTCGCAGACAGCCTCAGCTACTTAGTGAGGCCCTTCTCAACTTAATGAGACCCTGTTCAAAATAAAGATAAAAAACGGCTGGGGTGTAGCTCAGAGGTAGATGCCCCTGGGCTCCATCCCCAGGACCACACACAAAAAAGTACTTAATGCTTTCAAGTTATAAAGATGAAAGTCTAAGCACATCACAAGCTAGCGATTCAAGGACCCACGACGGCACTGGAAGGCCAGTCCTGTGAAGGAAAGAGGTCGGCTTCAAGGGGCTGTCACTGCATGCTGGCCCCGGCCCTGTCCGAAGGCAAGGGTGTCATGTGACGCACCTGTGGATCTGCCCGTTTTTGTGCAAGTACTCCAGCCCCTCCAGCACCTCTCGAAGTATCGTGGCAATGGTGGGCTCATCTAGGACTCCGCTTTTGTGTTCCCCCTTGGCCACGATGTGCTTGATAATATCCAAAACAGAACCTGCAAACAGAAAACAAAGGCTGCTAAGAAAATGCTTAACTCATTCAATGTAACTTGGAGCCATTTTAGAATCAAAACACCTTTGAACCTCTTCATAAAATTATGTAGGAATGTAAAGCCAGGCGTGGTGGCGCACGCTTGTCATCCCAGCACTTGGGAGGCTGCGTCAGGAGGATCACAGGTTCACGGCCAGCCTCAGATACTCAGTGAGGCCCTTCTCAACTTAATGAGACCCTGTTCAAAATAAAGAATAAAATAGGGTGGGGGGATGTAGCTCAGAGGTAGAACGCTCCTAGGTTCAATCCCCAGTGAGGCAAAAAAAGATAATTATGTAGGATTTTAAAACAAAAAGTAGTCTGCGAATACCCACATGGCTGGTTAGACCAGCATCTCCTTTGGACTTCTAATGAGAATTTGGAATGGATAATGGAAGATTTTTAACCACTTCTGAAGAATTTCTAGGTGTACCACACCCATCAGTAACATTCCAGTTTAAGATATCACAAATCAGGGTAGGCCTCCAACAGTAGATCAGAGCATGCAGTATTGTGCAACTAAAGATGTAAAAATACCACTGGGTTTGATTCTCTGCACTGCAGAAGAGAAGATCTAAAAACACAATTGAAAGGCAAGAAAGAAATATTTGGAAAGTAGAGACCAAATTTGTATACAAACTAGCTTAAGCACTAAAGCTTTCAGGTTCATAAATTATAGACAAAACAGGCAAAGCAAAGACAAGTGTGAAAAGAAGAGCAGTACAGCCGTCTCTCAACACACTTGGGTGCTTCACCAGCGCACTCTTCCAGGAGGGGAGCTCGCGTGCACTGCAGGACACGGGGGAGTGATCCCTACACAGCCATCGAAATTGCTGAATGCTGACCGCCAAAACTGGTGATTACAACAATGATTTCTTTTTAAAGCTTAGCAGAGATTCTTAAGGTTTCTAGAATACAACAGCCCTTAAAGATCATAGAACCAAAATAAAACAAATCTTCATCATAAGAAAATGTGCCAAGAAATCTAGAAAATAAGCTCAATTACACTAAAAAGGCTGAACGCTCATTTCTCGTACAAGGCCAAATTCCTCACAGATGAATGCCAGTCTATAAATGAAAAAAAAGATGCGATAGGAAAACAATCATGTTATAGCCCTGATAGAGCCGCTGATTCAGACAAAGACTGCTAATGGACGCTCCATCATTAGGCAAAAGACTTAGGAGAAACTGGATGGTCACACAGCCAAAGTATCATTTCACAGATTATTTGCTAGATGCAAAGGGGAAAAAGCTAACTTTCCCAAGGCAAGGTCTAGCTGTCAAAAATTTAAGCAAACAAAATGAGCGTCACTATTTTCTTCTTTTCTTTTTCTTGGTGGTACTGAGGATGGAATCCAGGGGCTTTCTACCCCCAGGCTATACTCCCAGACTTATTTATTTTATTTGGAAACAGGGTCTCGCTAAGTTGCTGAGAGCCTCACTAAGTAGCTGAGGCTGGCTTCGAACCTGTGCGATCCTCCTGTCTCAGCCTCCCAAGCGCGGGGATTACAAGCGTGTGCCAGCACGCCCAGCTTTTAAAATTACTATTAAAGACACACCAGATAGCAAGTGCTTCCTGATGCGCTGTAACATGCAATGTAAAGCATCAGCTACAAAGTATTCTGCACAGAAATATTTAACTTGAATTAATCCTTTAGATCAAATTTTCAGTATACAAGAAATAGAGAAACCTAGATAAAGATGGCATAGTGCACACCTGTAATTCCAGGAGTTGGGAGGCTGAGACAGAAGGATCACAGATTCAAGGCCAGCCTCAGCGAATTAGCAAGATCCTGTTTCAAAATATAGAAAAGAGTAGTGGTGCACGCTTGTAATCCCAGCACTTGGGAGGCTGAGACAGGACGACCGAGCAGGTTTAAAGCCAGCCTCAGTTACTTAGGCTCTCAGCAACTTAGTGAGACCCTGCTTCCAAATAAAATATAAAATAGGTCTGGGAGTATAGCCCGGAGGTAGAAAAGCCCCTGGGTTCCACCCCCAGTACCACAATAAATAAATAAAATATATGGGGGGCAGAGATCTGGGAGGCACAACAACCAAATGCAGGCGAGGCCTTAGCCCACACGGGTCCTCGGCAGACCTCGACGCAGGGCCACGCGGGACAGGAGAGGCCGCTAACGCGGCGCTCCACTCACCTCCACTCAGCAGCTTCATGACGAGCCACAGCTCATCCTTGACCACAAAAGACGTGTAGTAGGATACAATGTTAGGGTGGTGGCACTGGCTCATGGCTTGGATTTCTTTCTACAGAGAAGAGAAAACATGGCAATTCATGGCATACAAGCTTAAAACAAACGCAGTAAGTTGGCCGACCCAGACGGGGCGGGGGTCCCCAAGACGACGTCACAGCCTTTCCAGGATCTCCACGGTCCTGTCTTCAAGCATGGTTAAACAAAGAAAAAGAAAAAGAAAGAAAAAGAAGACACCCCATGTGGTGTGCCTGGCTGCTCCCTGCGTGGCCTCTGGGCCAGCACAGGACATGTCCCTGGCCGCAGCGCTGGGTAGCGCAGGGAGCTCCAGCAGGGGCAGGGCCGCCGCGGGCCCTTCTGGCTTTGTGCTACTTTACTGCCCTGCATGAAAGGATTAGCGACTGTCACCCTAGAGAGACAAGCCGCAAGCCCCATCCTGAGCAGAAGCCTGAGCCAGGTCTGAACCTACCCCATCTTAGTTTAGGAACTCAAATCAGATTTGGAGCGATCAATGTCTTCTGAAGCCCTGGTGTGCTCAGTGTCCTGTTGGCCTCTCGCTCGCACCCACGCCGCCCCGGCCTGTGATGTGGCCACACAACACCTGCAGCGCACCATGCTTCTTCTGGCCCTGGACACTACGCCCGCGTTCCCTCGGCCTCAAATGCCAGCCACCCTCACCTCCCGGGCACCCTCGCTTGCTCAGTGCACACAGCACTTCCTCCAGGTCCCGCGTCTCTCTCCCCATCACAGCATGTGCGGTGATGAGCACTATGTGTGCTCATTCCCCTCTCCCCCTCCCTCCCCCTTTACAGAGAGCTACAGGAAGGCAATTACTTAAAAGTGCGTTCCCAGCCACTGTGGAACGTACCAGACCACCTGTAAGTGGCACCTATTTATCTTCTGCGTCCCTCTCAAGACCGCCAGCTCACAGGAGATGGCGGTCTGCGGAGTGAAGGCAATCCTGCCGCGCTTCACACAGCAGGCTCTTGCTGAGGCCTTGTCCTGGGCCCCGGGTGTAAGTGGCCCATGACGCTGAGGCATAAAGGCCAGGTTTCCTCTCCTCATCTTCTCTACCCAACATAAATTCCTTTATGGCAAAGACATCATGGTCTGCATTTTACAGCCCTCAAAGCCACCGACACAGTCTTCTACACTAAAAACTAACTAAGAAAGGGAGGGAGGAAGAAGGAACTAAAGGAAGCACTTGCCTACTGACACAGTTGTACAGGACGTGAAGAGGAATGAACATAAAGGGGAACCTGGCAGGACGGCCCACGTGTACCAGGTGAGCAGCAAAGACAGGAAATGTGCTGGGCGTGGGGCACACGCTTTTAATCCCAGCATTTGGGAGGCGGAGACAGGAGGACTGCACAAGGTTCGAAGCCAGCCTCAGTGAAGCCCTCTGCAATTCAGTGAGACCCTGTTTCAAAATAAAGAATAAAAAAGAAGGCTGGGGGTGTTGCTTGAGGTAAAATGCCCCTGGGTTCCATCCCCAGTACCACAAAAAAAAAAAAAAGAAAAAAAAATTCCAAGCACCTATGGGAAAGACCAGTTAGGGTGGGCAGCGTGACGAACAAACCTCTAGAGGAGGTGGGAACCCGCTTTAACGCCACAGGACGTGGGGTGACCGTGAAAGGCACAGTGGATTTTGAATAGGAAGGAGTGCTAAGGTGTATGAGACACAACCTGCCCAGGCTGAGCACTTCGTCTTTCTGCAGAGCAGAGGCCGGCACGGGCTAGCCAGCTGCCAGTGGGGATCCCCGGAAGCGTGCGGCCCTGAGGGTAAGCAAGCGCAGCAGGGTGGCCAGGAGGAGCACTAGGTGGGCACTAACACGATGGAGAGGGCGGCAGGACGAGGGCCCTACTCAGCCAAGGCTTTGAAGTCTGACGTGTGGCAACTGAAATAGGAAAGAAAAGTAGGTTTTTAAGGTTTTTCATTGTTTAATTACATGGGACCAGATCATAAAACACCTTTACGTTTGTTAAACCATTTAGGCTTCATCCCAGCTGCTACAGAAAGGCATCTTTTTTTTTTTTTTTTTTTTTTTTGGTGATACTGGGGATGGAGCCCAGGAACATTCTATCTCTGAGCTACACTGCCAGCCCTACTTTTTATTCTTTACTTTGAAACAGGGTCTCAGTGAGTTGCAAAGGTCCTCATTAAGTAGCTGTCCACGAACCACAATCCTCCTGTCTCAGCCTCCCATATGCTGGGATATATACATTTTCATCCAACGCACTGGCCACAACACAGGCGGTAAATGAAGAAGGCAAGAACTCAACTCAGCCACTGCCACCGTCAGGGTGAGAGGTGCTGGAGGGACAATATAGCCAATTTCTCTGTTCTGGTAACTGTGCTATGGTTATGTCAATATTAGAGGAAGATGCTGGGCAAGCGGACTGAGACCGGAGAGTCTTAGGTTCGAGGCCAGTATCAGCAATTCAGCAAGACTGTCTCAAAAGAAAAAATTAAAAAAGGCTGCAGATATAGCTCAGTGGTAGACTGCCCCTGGGCATAGGTTCAATCCCTAGTACCGTAAAAAAAAAAAGAGAAAAAGAAAAAAAAAAAAGTACAGTTTGAAAGATTGTACAGCAAATGTTATCTTAGAGTAAGACTATAACTTTTTTCCACTTACCTAAATTTCATAAATGTTATAATAAACATCATTTATTAATAAAGAAATCATAAATCCTAGACAGGCACAGTGAAGCACACCTGCAATCCCAGATACTTGGCAGGCCAAGGCAGGAGGGTCACAGGTTTGAGCCCTGCCTCAGCAACTTAGCGAGACCCAGTTTAAAAATAAAAATTTTAAAGGCAGTTGGGGATATAACTCAGTGGTAGAGCGTTTGCCTAGCATGCATGAGGCCACCAAATAAATAAATAATAAATAAATAAACAAACAAACCTTAAAAAAAAAAAAAAAAAAAGCGAGGCTTGGTGGCAACACACTTTTAATCCCGGTACTCCGGAGGCTGAGACAGAAGGATCACGTGGTTCAAGGCCAGCCTCTGAAATTAAACGAGACTCTCCACAACTTAGCGAGACCTTGTTTCAAAATGAAAAAATAAAATCAGGTCAGGCACAGGGCTAGCTGGTATAGCTCAGAGGTAGAGCGCCCCTGAGTTCAACCCCCAGAACTAGGCAGGAAGGCAGGGGGTTGGCGCACGCTATTCCCACTCTCACGCAAGCGCAGAGGAGTCAGAAAGGGGATGTGCATACCAGGAGCTCGTCCATGCTCGTCTGACACTTCTCCAGGTTTATCCGTTTGATCGCCACCTTTTCCTTTTTGGGGGCGCAATAAGCTGCTTGGACCACAGCAGTTGCTCCACTCCCTAAAAATAAACAGATGAGTAAATAAACAGATGTGCACACAAGTATGACATCACTAATCCCACACAATTCAAATGAGGGAGGAGAAATTCTTGTGATTCCTCTGCTGAACACCAGATGTGGAGCGACGTCCTCAAGAGCAAGTGAGTAAGGTAAAGGCTCAACATTCCCTGCTGTTGCCCACACACACCAGCACGGGGGAATTAAAGCCGCTAGGGTGCTGGTTTAGAATATGATGGCACAGGCCCACATTTCCCTGTCTCCTGCAAATTAAATGCCTTAAAAATAATCCCACACAACCTTAAGAGGACCGAAAGGCAGACTGGTAGGGAACTGAGTATTTTAGGAAAAGCAGGACAGTGGGTTCACAGGATTTCCCTGTTACCTCCATATATACCAGACTGCACCCCAGAGAGGCCTGCAACCTGAAACCACCAAGGGCACATGGTGGGTGGAGGGTGCTCAGACAAATGAGAAAAGCCTGCACCCTGGCCAGAGGGCCAGGAAGAGAACAGCTGAGCAGAGACCCAGGGAGAGAAGCGACTGCTAGTCCCCCTGTGGACAGCGAGCCGTGCAGGCAGCAGGGCAGGCCCCGCCCGCCTCATACCTCCACAGCCCCCAGGGACCCCAGAGAGCCAGGGCAGCCCCCACAGACATCAGGCTGGAGAGAAGAGCCCTCTCGAAGCCCCAAGCCGAGCACCTGAGGAGGCCCAGCGTGAAGAAGTAGGATGGGGCTACGCACGGAACCTCAGCAGATGATGTGCTCGGGGAAGACGCAGACAGATCAGCGGCCTCCTAGTGTAGGAGCTGAGGTGTCCAGGACACTATCAAAAAGCGACAAGTCTACCAAGAATCAGAAAAACCACATCACCAAGAACAAACAAACATGCCAACCCCAAGACCAATCAGGTGCTGGAATGCTGGACAAAAGTTTTAAGGCAGCAATCATAAAAATGCTTCAACACATGACCAGGAATTTTGTTGAAACAAAAAATAGAAAATCTCAGCAAAGAAATGGAACTGGGGGGTGGCGGCGGAGAACTGAGCCCGGGGCTGGACACACACTGAGCATGTGCTCCAACATAGCTTCGTCCCCAGCCCCACACGTTATTTTTAAAAGCACCAAATGGAAATTATATGGCTAAAACATATAATTACTGAGATAAAACACTCGCTAGAGGCTCAACAGGAGAGTGGAGATTACAGAGGATAAATTCAGTGAATTTAGGGACAAGATCAATAGTTTACTCAATCTAAACAACAGAGAAACAGACTGAAAAAAAGAAGAGAGCCTTGGGGAGCAGGAAAGTAATGACAAAGATCTAAACTCCACAGGGAAACCAAATAATGCCCTGGCCCCAAAGACACACAAGTCCTAAACCCTAAAGCCAGTTGTCAGCTACATGGCAGAAATGACTCTTCAGACGTTATCAGAGCAAGGACCTTGATGGGAAGGCATCTTGATCTTTTGGGTGGACCTAATGTGAGCAGGAGGAGGCAGAGGCAGAGGCAGAAAGGACACAGTATGAAAGCAAAGGCCGCGTGACGAGCCAAGATGCTGCTGGTGCTACAACAGGCAAGGGAGAGAGGCCAGCACAAGAGCCATCCCATTTGATTCCATTTGTATGAAACGTTCAAAATAGGCGCATCCCCACACACAGCAGTGGTCCAGGGGCTGGGCAGAGAGGCGTAGAAGTGACTGCTTAATAGACATGGGCTTTCTGGGATGGTAAAACTGCTCTGAAATTCAATTTTGGCGATGGTTGTACAACACTATAATACACTAAAAAACTAATGAAATATTTACTTTAAAATGGTAAGGTCTATCTCAATTTAAAACAAAAGGATAAGGAAATACTATAAACTTTTGCTCACAATTAAGTAATTTAGAAAAAATGGGTCAATTCTTTAAAAACTAAAATTCAGCCAAAAATGAACTAGATAACAAATATTATAAATATTTTTAATTAAATGTTATTGTAAGCCAGGTGTTGTGGCACACGCTTGTAATCCCAGCATTTGGGAGGCTGAAACTGGAGGATCCAGGTTCACTGAGTTGCAAAGGGCTTCAGCTACTTAGTGAGCTACTTAGTGAGGCTCTTTGCAACTCAGTGAGACCCTGTTTCAAAATAAAATCAAAAGTAGGGCTGGGGGTATAGCTCAGAGGTAGAATGCCCCTGGATTGCATCCCCAGTACAGCAAAAAAAAAAAAAAAAAAAAAAAAAAAAAAGTAATTGTAATGGTCCTGAAAAAAAAATTTTTTTCCAGGCTCAAACAGTTTCAATGAAGAGTTTTACTAAACAATGAAAAAAGAATTAACAGCCACTTTGCACAATGTTTTCCAAAAAGGAAGAAGCAGAAACATTCCCCAATTAATTTCAGGCCAATATGAAAACCAGCTAAACCAGTGGTGCATGCTGTAACCCCAGTACTTGGGAGGCTGAGACAGGAGGATCACGGTTTCACAGCCAGCGTCAGATACTTAGTGAGGCCCTCAAAACTTAATGAAACTCTGTTCCAAAATAAAGAATAAAAAACAGAACTGTGAGTACAGTTCAACAACAGATAAAGACATGACAAGGAAACTATGTGCCAGTATCTGATAGGAAGATGCAAAATCTTTAACAAAATATTTGCAAGTTGAGCTCAACAACAGAAAATACACAACCAAGCCAATGCATCCTAGATATGCAAGGCTAGTAAAATATTTCTAAAAAAAACAACAACAACCTAACACAGCAGAACAAAAGGCCACTGAAGAAATCCCCATGATCATACAAACTGATATAGAAAAAGCACTTGAAAATCTGACATAAACCTAATAAAAGCTTTCAGTAAGCTAGGAATAATGAAAAACTACTGTCCAACTTCACACAAAAAATTAGCTACCAAAAGAAACCTTCCAGCTAACAAGGTACTGAACGGTGACAGGCTGCTTCCTCCCCACTCTTGCGGCAGGGCTCTGGAGTGCCCCCCCCCCCCCCGCGCGCACACGAGGCAAGGAGGAAGGGCAGAGGTGCAGCAGCTCCTACCAAAGTGGCCACACCCATGACCAATGCAGTCAGCTTCATCACCATACACGAGCAAGTGAGATGGAACAAGCTGAAAAGTGTAATACCCTTTACAACTGCTCACTCCAAAACTGCACACAGGCACAAGTCTAGGGAAACATGTACAGGGTCTGGTTTACGCTAACAAATGCAAAATACGGATGAAAGGAAGACTGTCACGCAGAATCTTCAAAGGTACTCCTGGGTTAGAAGTAGAGGCATCAATACTCCCCCTCATTCATACACAAGTTGAATGCACTGTCGCTCATAATTCTGGCAAAATATTTTGTAGCTATAGATGAGCTTATTCTAAAGTTTATATGAAAAAAAGACCCTAAACAGACAAGACATGACTGAGAGACTCATGATCCCACTCCAGACTCACTATACAGTTCTAATAATAAAGACTGTGACCTGAGCAGACACACACACACAACACAGATCCGGAAGCAGACTCACACGTGTGCACCGCTGGGTTTTGGCAAAGGTACAAAAGCAGTCCAATGGAGCAGGAGACACTCACCGATAAATGACCAGCCATCCACAGACAGGGGGACGCAACCTCAGCACCGCGCCTTCCACAAAACCCAGAGGGAGCCAGGCGGGACCCGGGGCCCGGGAGCCTGGACAGGCAGGACTGCCATTGTGGCCAGCCTTAGCACTTAGCAAGGCTCAGGCTCAGTAACCTAAGTGAGATCGTTTCAAATAAATAAGAGCTGGGGCAGGGCATGTTGGTGCACACTTGTGATCCCAGTACTTGGGAGGCTGACAGAGGAGGATACAGGTTTGCAGCCAGCCTCAGCTTAGTGAGGCCCTCTGCAACTCAGTGAGACCCAGTTTCAAAAATAAAATAAAATAAAATAAAATAAATAGGGCTGGGGGTGTAGCTCAAAGGTAGACTGCCCCCAGATTCCATCCCCAGTACCGGAAAAAAAAAAAAAAAAAAAAAAAACTGGGGTGTAACTTGGACGTAGAATGCTCCTGGGCTCCATCCCAGTACTGCAAACCAAGACACTCACAAGAGATCACAAACGACCATAAAACTATAAAAAACACTGCATAATAAAAACGGTCCAACAGGCTGCTACTGAGGTGCTCTGCAGTCTGCGGCCTCTGGGCTGAACTCCCCTAAGCACGGCAGCAAGGACAAGGACAGCAGGTCGCCATCACAGGGACTCCTCCCTCTCCAGACCCACCCTCCTGGAAGCACTGAAGGAAGAAAGCTGGACTCCTCGCTTCTTTTCGGAGGGGCCACTGCCCAGCTCCTTGAAACACCAGGGGCACTAATCACAGGGAAGTGGTCTCAAGTCACAGAAGACACAACATGGCCTCTACAAGGTCCTATAAGGATACAGAACACACCTATATGTAGGTGTGTTCACTGACTAGTACATTTCCAATTTTTTCAAAAATCTACAATCTTGCTAGGCGTGGTGGCACATGCTTGTAATCCCCACGCTTGGGAGGCTGAGACAGGAGGACTGGACAGGTTCGAAGCCAGCCTCAGCTACTTAGTGAGACCCTGTTTCCAAATAAAATAGAAAACAGGTCTGGGAGTAGAGCCCGGAGGTAGAATACCTCTGGGTTCCATCCCCAGTACCACCAAAAGAAAAGGAAAAAAAAGTACAATCTTGTGGTGCTCTTTTTAATTAGCATTAATTCTCAAATCTACCCGGAGAAAATCCAATACTGGCTCTCTTATATACACAAAACCTGAAATACCTGTCTTAACGATTAATGGCATGTACACATAAACCAAAGCATGCTGGGGCTGGAAAGACAGGAGCCCCCCTTACCTGCAAGGATACCTCCTAAAGCACCAGAGGGGCCTGTACCCAGACTACACCATGCCTTAGAAACACTATGCTTCCTCTTGCTTATATACTATGCTTTCCTTACAAATTACATGCAGTAGGAAACTCTGAACAACAACTTAGAATAAAAGGATAACTGTAACAATACACTTCTTCACAATTTCAGAGATGGAACATTCATTCTTGCCATAGAGCTTAGCAACCTCACCATGTGATCTGCTTTCTCCTTTTTTCCCCCCCCCTTTGGTACTGGGGAGGGAACCCAGGGGCATTCTACCTCTGAGCTACACCTCCAGACCTATTTTTTATTCTTTATTTTCAACAGGGTCTCACTGAGTTGCAAAATAGCCAAAGCTGGCCACAAACTGCAATCCTCCTGTCTCCCCCCACCAAATGCTAGGATTACAAGCATGCGCCACCATGCCTGGCAAAGTTTATTTATACACACACACACACACATACACACACACACACACACACACATATTTTTTTTGGAAACAGGGTCTCACTATGTTGCTGAGAGCCTCACTAAGGTAGCTGAGGCTGGCTTCGAACCTCTGTAATCCTCCTGTCTCAGCCTCCCAAGTACTGGGATTACAAGCGTGTGCCACCACGCCCAGCTCTATGTTTTTGGTTTTTTTTAAACAGGGTCTCACTAGGTTGCTGGAAATCTCAGTCATCAGTAAGTTGCTGAGTGTGTGTGTCTGTGTGTGTATTAGTTACTGGGAATGGAACTTGGACATTCTACCTTTGAGCTACAGCCCCAACCCAATTTTTTTTTTTTTTTTTTTTTTTTGTACTGGGGATGGAACCCTTCTACCTCCAGGCTACACTCCCAGACCTATTTTATCTTTTATTTGGAAACAGGGTCTCTTAAGCCAGTACGGCTGGCTTCGAACCTGTGAGATCCTCTTGTCTCCACCTCTCAAGCATGGGGATTACGAGTATGCGCCACCACGTCCAGCCCCAGCCCTTTTTTTTTTTAATTTATTTTTATTGATGCATTGTAATCATACATCACATTGGAATATAAGACTTGAGAAGATATACAAGCACACATCATCCAATTAGCCCTCATCCAGCCCCCATCCCATTCCCTCCCCCTCCCTTGATCCCATGCTTGTTTGGTGATTAACTTTGATACATATGTTTATGTACCTCCTGCTTTTTAAAGAGGCTCCATCCTCCCCTATTCCATACCCTCTGATTGGTCACCTTAATTGCTTCACTATAGGGCCCTTTCTATAGCTCGACTACTTCCTGTTGCCTGTTTCCTCCTAGTTATTGCTGATTAGGAGAAGTATCTAGTTTTAATTTTCTGCGATATTTCTCTGTGCATGCCGCGTTGCAAATACCGATCCCACTCTTGACGGCCCCAGTTGTGGCCTGGCTACCCAGTGGACTGATCAGACCTCGCTGGCTCAAGCAGCAGCCTTGCCTCATGGGAGGCCCCAGTTCTGGCCTCGCTGGCCCCGACACTGGCCTAACCCCTCAGCTGGCTCCGATCCCGGCCTCGGAGGCCCCAGCACCAGCCTTCCTCACGGCAGGCTCCAATGTTAGCCAATGGCCCCGGCATCGGCCTAAACCCCTTGGCAGGCTCCAATCCAGGCCTCGGAGGCCTCAGTAGCAGCCTTGCCTCACGAAAGGCTCCGACGCCGGCCAGTGGCCCCGGCACCGGCCTAACCCCTCAGCAGGCTCGGAGGCCCCAGCATCGTCCTTCCTCACGGCAGGCTCCGATCCAGGCCTTGCTGGCCCCAGCACCAGCCTAAACCCTCGGCAGACTCCGATCCCAGCCTCGGAGGCCTCAATAACGGCCTTGCCTCATGGAAGGCTCCGATGCCGGCTGTTGGCCCCAGCACCGGCCTAACCCCTCGGCAGGCTCCGATCCCGGCCTCGGAGGCGCCAGCACCGGCCTTGCCTCACGGCAGGCTCCGATCACAACCTCGTTGGCCCCGGCACCGGCCTAACCCCTCGGCAGGCTCTGATCCCAGCCTCGGAGGCCCCAGCACCTGCCTTGCCTCCCAGCAGGCTCCGATCCCGGCCTCGCTGGCCCTGACACCGGCCTAACCCCTTGGCAGGCTCCGATCCCGGCCTTGGAGGCCCCAGCACCGGCTTTGCCTCACGGCAGGCTCCGATCCCGGCCTCGCTGGCCCCAGCACCAGCCTAACTCCTCAGCAGGCTCCGATCCCGGTCTCAGAGGCCTCAATAGCTACCTTGCCTCACAGAAGGTTCCGATGCCGGCCAGTGGCCCCAGCACCGGCCTAACCCCTCAGCAGGCTGATCCCGGCCTCAGAGGCCCCAGCACCAGCCTTGCCTCGCAGCAGGCTCCGATCCCGGCCTCGCTGGCCCCAGCACCGGCCTAACCCCTTGGCAGGCTCTGATCCCGGCCTCAGAGGCCTCAATAGTGGCCTTGCCTCACGGTAGGCTCCGATGCCAGCTAGTGGCCCCAGCACCAGCCGAACCCCTCAGCAGGCTCTGATCCCAGCCTCGGAGGCCCCAGCACCAGCCTTGCCTCGCGGCAGGCTCCGATCCAGGCCTCGCCCAGCCCTATTTTTTATTCTTTATTTTGAAACAGAGGCTCATTGAGTTGCGGAGGGCTCACTAAGTATCAGACCTGGCTTTGAACCTGTGATACAGTACGTACCACCAGACCCGGCTTTGCTGAGGCTGGTCTTGAACCCGCGATGCTCCTGTCTCAGGCTCCGCTACCCTGCCCACCTTCCAAGCCTGTCAGGGCAGCATGCCTCCACCTGGCGCGGGCAGGCACTCTGCACACTCCCTCCACTGGGGAGCCTCCCTCAGGCCTCTGCCAGTCCCCAGTGTTGCTCACTCTGCTCTTCTCCTTTGCACCACTCGCCAGGCTGACCTGAAGCAGGGTATCCTGTCTGTTTCCCTTCTTAATCTCCAGCATCCAGAACCGCGCCTGGCACACAACAGTTCAGTTGATATTCATTGAGTGAATGAATGAATAAATGAATGAATTAGTAGAAAATATTTTCTTTTAAGGTGCTGAGAAATTCTACCTCCAAACGACATCCCTAGAGTTTTTGTCTGTTTGTTTGGTTTTTTTTTTTTTGAAGATTTGAAAAAGTTTATTAAAAAAGATAGAAATACAGAAGATAGTTACAGCTTCATGTTACCCAAGGGTACCATGAGGGGGTGCTTTGAACGAAATCACCGAAGTACAAAACACGGAACAGCCTTTTTATAGACACGACACCCTCCATCTTGTTTGTGTTTGTGTTTTGAAACAAGTTCTCACTAAGTTCCTGATGCTGGCCTCGAACATGTGACTCTCCTGTCTCAGCCTCCCAAATACTGGGATTACTGGCATGCACTATCACACCCAGCTGTAGAAGGTTTTTTTTTTTTTTTTTTTTTTTGCGGGTCTGGGGATGGAACCCAGGGGCATTCAACCTCCGAGCTACACCTCCTGCCCCATTTTTATTCTTTATTTTGAAACCAGGTCTCACTGATTTGCAGAGGGCCTCACTAAGTAGCTGAGGCTGGCCGCGAACCGCCATCCTCTGGTCTCAGCCTCCCACATGCTAGGATTACAAGCGTGCGCCACCACGCCCGGCTTAGAATGTATTTTCAAGGAAAATAATTACTTGCTTGGGGCAAAACAAAGCCCAAAGCAGCCCCATCATCAGGAGCATTACCTCACCATTACCATCGCCAGGGTTAACACTTACCTGGGCACTCACAGTATTCCATACACGCCGGGCACTTTTACTTATATCTTTTTTTAATCACTACATAATCACATGAGTTAGGTATTGCTGGCCTTACAACGTGAGCAAAGGTAAGACTTAGGTCATAAAGTTTGCACAGGGTAGAGTAGAGCCTAGAAACCGGAACTACATGTTTCAATACCATGCTTTTAATTGCTGGGCAATTACCTCTTCAGATTAAAGCTAACATTTATTAACTACTTGTGTGCAATGTCTTATTTAACTATTTTAATTTTTAAAAGCTCCAGCACTTGCAAGGCTGAGAAGGAGGAACGTAGGCTCAAGACCAGTCTCAGCAACTTAACCCGACTCTCGACAACCTAGAGAGCCCCCGTCTCCGAAACAAAACACATGATGGGCTGGAATATAGCTCAGAGGTAGACGGCTCCTGAGCTCCATCCCAATGCCAAAAAAAAAACCCCAAGAATAACATTTTTAGTTGCTTCTCCTATATACACTTTCCCTTTCTTTAATAAGAGAACCCTGCCCTATCTTGTTTAAAGTAATAATCACTCCTCAGCTGAAAGCGTCATTTGGCAGCCTCTCTTGTAATGGCCCAGCCACAGAGCTCAGGCCAGGCAACTGACGTGGGAGCCGCTGCGGCGGGTCTCGAGAGGAGCAGCGTGGCTGCCACGGTCCTTCGGCCGCGCTCTCCTGGCGCGGACACCAGCGCGAAGCTAGGAGCGGGCGACCACCTTGCAACCCTGAGAGCGACTGTCCTGCTAAGTGGCGGCAGGAGCACCGGAGCCTGGATGGGCCCTGTCACATCCAGGGAGCACTGCCAGGTCTGCTTTGCGGTACTCCATAGATGGCCCACTGGACACCGCGCCGGAGTCCTGGGCTAGCCTCACCACAATGCCCCTTTGTCCCACGTCGGGCGCCAGGCCCACTGGTCAGGGGCACTCTGCGCCGCAGGCAGGTCCTCCACTCGTGGAGGGGCCGGACATGAAGCTCGGGAAGCTTCACCTCCAAACAACACCAATGTAAACCATAACATGTGTAATTTGTGAAGAATCAATAGAAATTAAAAAGACAGGAAAGTGGCCGGGCGTGGTGGCGCACGCTTGTAATCCCCGCGCTTGGGAGGCAGAGACAGGAGGGTCGCACAGGTTCAAAGCCAGCCGCGTGCGCTGGCTTAGGAGACCCTGTTTCCAAATTTTAAAAAAATGTAAAAATAGGTCTGGGAGTGTAGCCTGGAGGTAGAAGGGCTTCCAGGAACCCCAGTACCACCAATAAATAAATAAATAAATAAATAAATAAATAAATAAATAAGGACAGGAAAGTGTCGGGCGTGGTGGCGCACAGTTGTAATCCCAACATTTGGGAGGCTGAGACTGGAGGATTGCGGTTCGCAGACAGCCTCAGCTACCTAGTGAGGCCCTCCACAACTTAGTGGGATCCTGATTCAAAACAAAGAATAAAAAATAGGGCAAGGGGGGGGGGTGTGGCTCAGAGGTCGAATGCCCCTGGGTTCCATCCCCAGACCGGCAAAAAAAAAAAAAAAAAAAAGACCGGAAAATAAGCCAGACATGGTGGCGCACACTAGTAATCCCAATACTTGGGAGGCTCAGACAGGAGGATCACAGGTTTGTGGCCCGCCTCAGCTACTTAGTGACACTCTGTTTCCAAATAAAAGATAAAAAATAGAGCTAGGGGTGTAGCTCAGAGACAGGTGCCCCGGGTTCCATCCCTAGTTAGGAAGTAGAGGATGACACTTCCAATGCCAAAGCTAAGTGAATCACAGTCTTCTTTAAAAAAAAAAAAAAAAAAAACTTAAACCTGATCTGAACTTTTCAATTTTCTAAGGCCACTCTGGGGTAAACAGTATTTACTGAGAGTTTTCAAGGCATAATGACGGCCACGTGCACAGCCCTTCCGCTGTACTGTTGGCAGCACATGGAACAGCTTTATACTTCTACATTAAGGTTATCTACCACAATCCCAAATCCATCCAATGGGAACGAGCCAGGAACTAAGGAAAAGAAAAGAAGCATTAAAAACAGATTCGAGCCCGGCGCGGTGGCGCACACTTGTCATCCCGCGCTTGGGAGGCGGAAACAGGAGGATCGCACTGGCTTAAGAGACCCTGTTTCCAAAAATAAGAAAGTATAAAATAGGTCTGGGAGTGTAGCCCGGAGGTAGACAGGCTTCCAGGAACCCCAGTACCACCAAAAAAACCAAAACAAAACAGATTGGAAGTATGCAAAAGTATACAATGTTACCGGATTTCAAATCATGTAGCATTTCATATTTCATGACAATACTAAAAGTTGAGATGTGTCAAAACAAAGAGAAAGGAAAAAGTCAGCTATAACCACCACCACCATTTTTTGGCACACTTAATGGGAGCTAAACATTTTCCACAAGGAAGCACTCAATCCACAGAAGAGCAGACTGACAGGAGTACTATCCTCCTCCCCTTTTAGACAAAAGCAGACTCCAACCCAGCTGTATAATTAATTTGCCCAAGATTACAAAGGAGCAAAAGGAAAGCCAAGATTTGAATTCAACTTGGTCTCACCCCAGAGCCCCTACTTCAACAACTACTTTGACAGATGTGAAATACAGTACAATAATGCTCAAAACTGCTAATTTACCAACCCCTACCACACTCACAAAACACAAAACATAATGACTATGAATAAGGCTCGAAATACTAAATGATTAATTGCAGTTTTATAAGTAATCATACATAGAAAACTTCAAATCTTCCAACAACATGCTTAAAATGAGGTTTTTTTTTTGGGGGGGGAGGTCTAGGAATGGAACCCAGGGGCATTCGACCTCCGAGCTACACCCCCTGCCCTATTTTTTATTCTTTAATTTAAAATAGGGTCTCCCTAAATTGCGGTCCGCGAACAGCAATCCTCCAGTCTCAACCCCCAAAATGCTGGGATTACAAGCGTGCGCGACCACGCCCAGCTAACACTTTTTTTTTTTTAATACTGGGGATTAAACCCAGAAACATTCTACTTCTGAGCTACACTCCAGCCCTATTTTATTTTTTTCATTTTGAAGCAGGGTCTCAGTGAAGTTGCTGAGGCTGGCTGGCTTCAAACCTATGGTCCTCCCGTCTAAATCTCCTCAGGTATGGGGATTACAGGCATCTGCCTCTACGCCTAGCCAATGTATATAATTTAACATGTAGAAAGACACCATTACAATTATTTCCCCAGAATATAATTCTCTGATGACAATATCTAAATGATCTTCCTTTTTTTCTAGAACCCAATCATTTGTCTCTCAAAAAAGTTGAGTGAAATCTGAAAAAATCTCAAAAATTCATTTGAGGATTATAGTTTATTACAAAATGCTGTGTTCCTGGTCTAAGACTGTAGCTCGGTGGTAGAGCACTTGCCTGGCATACACAACGCCCTGGTCTGATCCACAGCACAAGCTGCTGCTGCTGCTACTAATCATGAAGATAGTAATAGCAGACACACGTGACTGGCCCTGCTGGTTAGTCTAGGCTGTACCTAATGCACAGGAAAACTTCTCTTCCCCTCCCTGTGGGGAGCTGAGGCTCAAGAGCGGTGCGGCGGAGGGATGTGAGGGCCACCTGCCGATTCTTAATGGGGCTATTTCCCTTGCCTGTGAGGCTCTGATGCCCAGCTCTGCCCTCAGTGAGAACGCGGGCACAGGGGCTGAGTTAGGCAACAGAAGGCTGGCTGCTGGTACTAACTCTAGGGAGTCTTTCTACTTTGCTGTCTCAGTGAATTCGCCGTATCTCACACCATACATAAACATTAACTCAGCCGGCCTGATGCTTGTAACCAGTTTGTGGTAGGCTGAAACAGGAGGATGGTAGTTGAGAACTGCCTCAACAATGTAAAAGACTCTGCAACCCAGCAAGACCCTGTTTCAAACTAAAGAATAAAAATAGGGCTGGGGATGTGACTTGGAGGTAGAACTCCCCTGGGTTCAATCTCTAGTAACAAAAAAAAAGAAAGAAAGAAAATCAAAATGTATCATAGACTTAAATGTAACAGCTAAAACTGTAATTACTTATATAGCAAAAAATATTAATATATTAGGGCTAGTAAAGATCTCTTAGTTACCACATAAGAAGCACAATCAATATTAAAGAAACCAGTGCCAGGCATGGTGGTACATTACAGGTGCATGCCTGCTATCCCAGCTACTCAGGGGGCTGAGGCTGAGACCTGAGGATCACAAGTTTGTGAGGCCATCTGTAACTTGGTGAGACCTTATTTCAAAATAAAGGAATTAAAGAGACTTAAGGGTATAGCTTGGAGGTAGAATCCTCCTGGGTTCCATTCCTGGTACCAAATTAAAAAAAAAAAAAAAAAAAGAAAGAAATACCATTTCATACCCACTTGGATGGCTATAACCAAATAACCAGGGCTGGGGATACAGCCCAGTGACAAAGCACAGCTAAACATGTGTGAGGCCCGGGTTCTGTCCCCAGCAACACACCCCCAAAAGAGCTGACTGGAGTGTGGGGAAATGGGAACTCCTGCGGAGCGTGGTGGTGCACGCTTGTCCTCCCAGCATTCAGGAGGCTGAGACAGAGGATCGCGCTTCGTGGCCAGCCTCAGCTACTTAGTGAGAGGCCCTTTGCAACTTAGTGAGACCCTGTTTCAAAATAAAGAACAAAAAATAGGGCTGGGGGTGTAGCTCAGAGGTAGAATGCCCTGGGTTCCATCCCCAGACCCGCAAAAAGAAAAAAGAAAAAAATTGAAATGGGAAATCCTATACTGTTGATAGTAGAAGATAAAGTATACAATGCTGAAAGCAATTTTGCGGTCATTTTTGTTGTTGTGTTTTTTGTGTAAGGTACAGGGCTTGGAACCCGGCTACACCCCTCCCTCTATTTTTAGTTCTTTATTTTGAAGCAGGGCCTCACTAAGTAGCTGGGGCTGGCCATGAATCTACGCCCCTCCTGTCTCAGCCTCCCAGTACTGGCGTTACAAGCCTGCGCCACCGTGTCTGATTGGTTGTTGTCTTAATTAAACTTAAATTTACCATCTGACCCAGCAATTCCACTCCTGGGCACATGCTCAGGAAAATGAAGCCTATTCCAAGGAGCCAGAAGGCAGAAGCAATCCAGTGCCCACCAACTGAGGCGCAACACAGAAGAACCATGGACGGACACACAAGGCGAAGCTCAAAAAAGCAGTGTGCAAACTCAAAGACCCATGGGCGACACACACAGACCACCTCTGCGCAGGCATTCCTAAGTGCAGCTAACACACGGGCGCAGACCTGCGGTCGCCCGGGGCTGGGGTGGGGACAAGGAGTTGCTGCAAGTGGACATGAGACATCCTTTTGGAACGATGAAAATGTCCTAAAACTGGACTGCGGTGATGACTGAACAACTCTTCAAATTTACTAAAAAGTTTTTAAATTAAACACTTTCATGGGCGGCAAATGCAAATTGCACATAAATAAATTTGTGGGTTTTTTTTCTTTTCTTTTTGCTGTACTGGGAATTGAACCCAGGGCATTCTACCTCTGAGCTATACCTCCAGCCATTTTATTTATTAATTTATTTATGGTACAGGGGATTGAACCCAGGGGCATTCTACCTCCGAGCTACACCCTCAGCCCGATTTTTTATTCTTTATTTTGAAATAGGGTCTTGCTAAGTTGTGGGGGGTGGGGGGGGCTCACTATGTAGCTGAGGCTGGCCTCAATCCCAGATCCTCCTGTCTCAGCCTCCCAAATACTGGGATTATAAACATGCGCCACGGCCGGGTGTGGTGGCGCACGCTTGTAATCCCCGCGCTTGGGAGGCAGAGACAGGAGGGTCGCGCAGGTTCGAAGCCAGCCGCATACGCTGGCTTAGGAGACCCTGTTTCCAAATAAAAATGTAAAACTAGGTCTGGGAGTGCAGCCCGAAGGTAGAAGGGCTTCCAGGAACCCCAGTACCACCAAAAAATTAAAAATTAAAAAAATAAAAAATAAACATGCGCCACCACGCCCGGTTTCCAGCCCTAGGTTTACTCCTTATATTGAAACAGGGTCTCACTAAGTTGCAGAGAGCCTCCCTAAGTAGCTGAGACTGGCTGCGAGCCATGATCCTTCCTGTCTCAGCTTTCCAAGTACTAGGTTTACAAGCATGCACCACCATGCCCGGGAATAAATTTGTTTTGAAAAATATGGTAAATTCAAACACAAAAGATCACATTATGACCCCATTTATCTGAAATGTCCTGAAAAAGACATCTCTATAGAGACACAAATTTGATTCGTGGTTGCCTGGGACTGGAGATGACAAGAGAGAGGGACTATAAACAGGCCTGAGGGGATCTCACTGGGATGATGGGGCCATTCTAAAGCTGGATTATGTTGATGGTTACAACATCGAAAAGCACTGATTTATAATTAGAGTGAGTGTTGTGGTGTTAAATTATAACTGTAAAATGTTGGTTTGTGGTGCTGGGGATTGAATCCAGGGGCATTTTACCTCCAAGCTATGCCCCCAGACCTATTTCAGAGATTTTTATTTCAGGTATTTTATTTCAGGTATTTTATTTTATTTTATTTACAGATGTTTACCACTAAACACCACTTGTAAAGTTTTTTACAAGGTGCCAAAACAAAAAGAAGGTGGCCAGGTGTGGTGGCACTTGCCTGTAATCCCAGTACTTGGGAGATTGAGTCAGGAAGATCACAGGTTCAAAGCCAGCCTCAGCAACTTAGCAAGGCTTTCAGCAATTTGGTAAGATCCTGTTTCCATAGTAAAAATTAAAAAATAAGGCCGAGGGCATAGCTCTGAAGTAAACTGCCCATAAATTCAATTCCCATCACCACAAAAACAAAAAAATCAAATAAGGTGGTCAGGCAACATGTAGCGCTTAACCTTCAATGAAGCCTGGATTACTCTGCAAGGGCGGTAAGCACTAACCGCTCACACACACTATGGGTCTGAGGACACCAAATTAATAAACAATTAAGCCTTTAGAGCCCTTGCTACTCTGAAATTCTATGCCACCTTAACAGCAAAAGCACAAAGAATGACCAGTCACCCTTTTCATCGTAGGAAAAAATAAATACGCCCCACCAGAAAGGAGAGTAGAAAGGGACCTGCTCTTTGCTATGTGGGGCAGGGGTGGGGGTAACTGGGGTTTGAATCCAGGAATAGTAAACTTCAAGCTACACTACCAGCCTTATTATTATTATTATTATTATTATTATTATTATTATTTGGTAGTACTGGGGGTGGAACCCAGGGGCTTTTCTACTTCCGGGCTATACTCCCAGACCTATTTTTTATACTTTATTTGGAAACAGGGTCTAAGTTGCTGAGAGCCTCACTAAGTAGGTGAGACTGGTTTCGAACCTGTGTGATCCTCCTGTCTCAGCCTCCCAAGCGCAGGGATTACAAGTGTGCGCCACCACGCCCTGCATCATCATCATCATTAGTAGTAGTAGTAGTAGTAGTAGTAGTAGTAGTAGTAGTAGTATTTGTGGTACTGGGGGCATTCTACATCCGAGCTACACCCCCAGTCCTATTTTTTTGAAACAGGGTCTCACTGAGCTGCAAAGGGCCTCACTAAGTAGCTGGGGCTGTCCACTAACTGGGATCCTCCTGTCTCCCAAATGCTGGGATTACAAGCCTGCGCCACCACCCCCGACTGACCCCAGTTATTTTAAAACAAGAGGCAAGTAAAGGGGGGGGGGTGCCATTTCTTTAAAAACTGATACAGTGCCACAAACACTGACATCCCCCGGTCAGCTTAAGTCTTCAGCTGGCCTTCCTTATGAAACTAATTTTAGTGCAGCCCGCTGCCAAAGTAGACAATTCTCCTTCCTCCAATACACAGGGGTCTGCTCATGTCAGCTGGACGGAACCTCTGATCAGCTAGATCCACTCCTTTTTTATTTCCAAGGTCGCTGAAACTACTGTCCAACAAATCCTTCCCTCATCCACAGCCCTCCGCCTCCCTACCAGGAAGCCCCTGAGGACCACAATCCACGCTTGGGAAGGTGCCGGCTCCCCACCTGGTATTCCTGAACCCCCTTCCCGCCCGCGGTCAGAGGTACGGGAGCAAGTCGCGTGCCTGCCTCAAGTCCTCCCAAGACACCTAAAATTCCAACATCCTTCCTCGGCTCCCCGCCTTCCCTCTCTATCCTTAACAGCCTGCCTTGGGTCCTGAAGCACAGCAAACTCTCCCGCCTTCGCAGGGAGGCGGAAAAAACCCCTCCCTGGGCTCCTAAGACTGACTCTCACCCTTCACGGCCCCCGAAAGTCACCCTAACCTGGTCTGCAGGCGGTGCTCTCCCGGGACACCGGGCCTCCGTCCAGCCTACCACCTGCGCCAAGCCCGGCTCTCTAACCTCTGGACATGACTGCACGCCCCTCGCCCCGACCTGGGAGCCGCGGCCGAGGAGGCCCGAGCCCAGGGTACCTGGCTCGGCCGGGACCTGCAGCTTCTCCCCCCGCCCCGGCCACGCCGGGCACGACCCGGGCACCGAGGGGGTCCTCGCGGGGCGGCGGGCCCCCGACTCCACGGCGCCGAGGCCTCTCCCGCACGCCGCCCCGGGTCGCAGCATCTGTCCCCGGCGCGCACGCCTCCCGCGCCCCGCCGCGCTCACCGATCACCTCCTGCAGCTCGTAGTCGTCCCGGTTGATGGACCAGGGCAGGGCGCTCGCGTCCTCGCTCATGACGGCGGCGGCGGGCCGGGTCCTCCGGCCACTCGCTGACCTCGCGTCTCCTCGCCGCGCCGCCCCGCCCCCACCCGGCCCGCCGCGCCCCCGCCAACCGCCTCGGGCACGGCCCGGGTCACGGCGCGCCCGGCCGCGGGGTCACCGACGGCGAGCGGCGGGGCGCCCGGCTCGGCTCGGCGGGCCTCCCTGCGGCTCCTCCGCGCCCGCCCGCCTCGGCCTCCGCGGCTGCCGCGACAGAAGCTTCGCCCCGGCCCGGCCCCTCCGTCCCGCCCTCCACCCGAGCCCCACGCACGGGCCAAACTTTCCCTTCTCCCTCCACCTGCCGGCACGCAGCGCGCTGACGTCACCGCGCCGGGCACGCCCCGCCTCGGCCCCGGGCCCTCCGGGTCGCCATCTTGGGTGTGGCGGAAGGCGCAGCGAGCCAGCGAGGAAGCCCAAGAAGAGGGACGTTGGCGGTGGAGAGAAGGAAATGCTGGAGGGGTCTGGCAAGGGCCTCTGGAGGCCGAGGAAGAGAAGCCATTAGTCCAGCGTGGGAAGCCACACTAAGTATGGCGGGCCAGAGTGGCGCGTGGAGGGGGCGGGGCCACTTCTAGAGGCCGGGGCACGCTGCCGTCTCCGTCGTCGCGTTCATTGGTTGGTTTGAGAAGGAATGAAAAAGACGATAGGCGCGCGCGGACGTCCGTCACGAGCTGGTCCCGCCCCCAGGCCCTCCGCGAGCTCCTCCGCGTCTTCGGGAGCCCCCGTCGCCTGCTCCCCTGACCCCTTTCTCTGCAGTGACGTCACGGCGTAGCCGGCACACCCTCGAAACGTGCGCACGGCGCCTCTGGGTGCGGAGAAGCCCTGGGGAGCGGCTGGGTGGGATGGCCTCCGAGTGTGGACGACTGCCAACTAGGATAAAAGGCCTTGGGCTGCGGACGGAATGGGACCGGAAGCTTGCGTGGTGACGACATTATTTTCAAGGCGGAAGTTTTCTGCAGCGTCCGACGCGGCGCGTCTTCGCGCGCCTCCTTCGCTGTGGGGCGGAGAACTGAGCCCTGAAAGGGCTGCGGATCCAATGAGAACCTCAAAGCCGGGCGTGGAGGCTCCATGGCAGTGATCCCAGTACTTGGGAGGCTGAGACAAGGAGATCGCGGGTTCGAGGACAGCCTCCGCGACATAGCGAGCCTCCCAGCCACCCAGCAAGACCCTATTCCAAAATAATAAAAAGGAGCCGGGCGTGGTGGCAGATGCTTGTAATCTCAGTACTTGGGAGGTTGAGACAGGAGGATCGCGGGTTCGCGGCCAGCCTCGGCCACTCAGGCCCTCCGCAACTTAGGAACTGTTTCAAAGAATAAAAAATAAATAGGGCTGGGGGTGTAGCTTGGACGTGGAATACCCCTGGGTTCAATTCAATCCCCAGTACCACAGACAAAAAATAAGTAGAAGAAGAAGGAGCAGGAGCGGGGGTCTGGGAGGTAGTTTAGAGATAGAACCCAGGTTCAATCTACAGTGATAGTTAAAAAAAAAAAAAATACCAGTAAAAACTGGGTATAGTAGCGCACGCTTGTAATTCCAGCTTCCGGGAGGCTGAGACAGGAGGTTCGCGGTTTGCGGACAGCCTCAGCTACTTAGTAAGGTCCTTTGCAACTCATTGAGACCCTGTTTCAAAATAAAAAAATAAAAAAAACAGGGCTGGGAGTGTAGCTCGGAGGCAAAACGCCCCTACGTTCCATTCCCAGTTTTACAATAAAAAAAAAAGAAAGAAAAATTATAAATTTAGATTTTAAAAGCTAGGCATGGTAGCTCACGCTTGTAATCCCAGTCCTTAGGGGGAGGCTGAGCCAGGAGGAGCTCAAGTTCCCGACCAACGTCAGCAACCTTGTGAGGCCCCCTGCAAGTTAGTGAAGCCCTGTTTCAAAATAAAGAATAAAATAGGGCTGGGGGAGCCAGGCATGGTGGCACAGTTTGTAATCACAGTACTTGGGAAACTGAGACAGAAGGTTAGTAGCCAGCCTCCGCTACTTAGGCCCTTTGCAACTCAGTGAGACCCTGTTCAAAATAAAGAATAAAAAATAGGGCTAGGGTTGTGGCTCAGAGGTCGAATGTCCCTGGGTGGAGAAAACAAGCTAACAAAGGTTGGGGGCCCTGCCTCTAGAAACGCCTGGACCTGCCAAGCATAGCACCTGTCTAATTCCGGCGTTTACTCAGTGATAGCTGCTATTTATTACTTGCTGAGGACAGAATAAGGAAGTGAGATGGAGACAGGTCAAGCAACAGTGCTACCCGGCTCGACAGGACTGCTAGCCGGGGAAGAACAGGTTCCAGGCACAGTCTGCATGATGTCACCCATGCACACCGCGTGGCCGCCGCACTCGTGCTCGTCCACAGCACTCCCCAGTGCGTGTTGCAAAATCTGAGGAAGTACAGGCTTGCTCCTCGGTTCCAGTGGATTGTTTAAGCCTTTAGCACCCAGCCTGAACAAGTGAACGGGGGTTTGGAGCGCCACGTACTGGAGAGCCCTCTGCCTGTCTCAGTGCTCACGTGGAAGCTTTTTGGTCTTTTTTTTCTTTTCTTTTTCTTTTTTTCTTTTTTTTTTTTTTTTTTTTGTGGTACGTGGTACAGAACCCAGGGGCTTTCTACCTCCAGGCTACACTCCCAGACCTATTTTATATTTTATTTGGAAACGGTCTCACTAAGTTGCTGAGAGCCTCACTAAGTAGCTGAGGCTGGCTTCGAACCCGTGCGATCCTCCTGTCTCAGCCTCCCAAGCGCGGGGATTGCAAGCGTGCACCACCACGCCCGGCTAGTTATTTACTTTTTAATGTTCATTTTACATGTGTACACATGCACGCGTGTGCATTTATTTGTGTATGTGTTACTGGAGACTGAACCCAGGGGCATTCTGCCTCTGAACTACACCCTCAGCCCTATTTAATTTTTTACTTTGGAACACTAAGTTGCCGAGGGCCTTACTAAGTTTCTGAGGCCGTCTGCAAACCTGTGATCCTCTTGTCTCAGCCTCCCAAGTACTGGGATCACAAGAGTGTGCCACCATACCGAGCTGAAACAAAATCAATTATTAAAATTCATCTCACCCGCTTCATTTTACTTTTTTAATGTGGCCAGTAGAAAAACTGAAACCACATGGGCGGCTCAGGATACATTTCTGAGAGGCAATTCCTAGCGGGCGTGGTGGCCAGGGCTTGCAATCCTCATACTTGGGAGGCCGAGACAGGAGGATTGCAGGTTTGAGAACAGCTGCAGCAAGTAGTGAGACTCTCTTCAACCTAGTGAGACTTTGTTTCAAAATAAAAATAAAAGCCAGGCATGGTGGCACACCATGGAATCCCAGTATGTGGAAGGCTGAGACGGGAGGATCCCGGTTAATCCTGGTTCACCATCAGCCCCAGCTACTTAGTAAGGGCCTCTACAACTTAGTGAAACCCTATTCCAAAAATAAAGACTAAGTCGGGCGTGGTGGCGCACGCTTGTAATCTCAGCATTCGGGAGGCTGAGGCTGGAGGATCACGGGTTCGTGGATAGCCTCCGCTACTTAGCAAGGCCCTCTGCAACTTAGACCCTATTTCAAAATAAAGAATAAAAAATAGGGCAGGAGTGTAGCTCAGAGGTAGAAAGCCCCTGGGTTCAACTCCAGTACCGCAAAATAAATAAATAAATAATTAATTAAAAAGAATAAAAAATTAGGCAGGGGTGTAGCCCCGAGGTAGAATGGCCTGGGTTCAATCCCCAGCAACACAAAAATGAATAAGCAAATAAATAGAAAAGAAAGAGGTGACTCCTGCATTCTACGCACCGTTCGTCTCCACCTCCGTTAAGCTGCAGGGAGCCCTCCTTCCTGTGAGGAGCCTGAGACTTGGCTGGGGTGGACCAAGGCCCACTGAGCTGACGCCTGCACGTTGGGGTCAGGCCCACTGGGATGGGCTTAGTGGGGTTTGATCTGAAGAAAGAGGAAATTCGCAGACCACAGAGGTCCCGGCAGCCAGCACCACTTCCCTTCTGGTTTCATGGGAGCAGTTGCCCCAAGCAGAGGTTGCAAATACTCTTCTCCACCTCCTTACTCTCCCTGCCTCCAGCCACCAAACTAAGCCCCTCCCGCAGGGTCCAAGTCCTCCACTCACCCCTGCCAAACCTCAAGGGCTGTTGTTTTTGTTTTAGTACTGGAGATTGAACCCAGGAACATTCCACCTTCGAGATACACTCCCAGCTCTGTTATTAAATTATATCATATATATATATATATATATATATATATATATATATATAGTGTGTGTGTGTGTGTGTGTGTGTGTGTGTGTGTGTGTGTTTTACTGGGGTTCCTGGAAACCCTTCTACCTCCAGGCTACACTCCCAGATCTATTTTTATATTTTATTTGGAAACAGGGTCTCTTATGCCAGCGCAGCTGGCTTCGAACCAGCATGATCCTCCTGTCTCCGCCTCCCAGGCGCGGGGATTACAAGTGTGCGCCACCACGCCCGGCTCTATTTTTGTTTTGAAGAAGGGTTCCACTAGTTTGCTAAAGCTGGCCTCATACCTGCGATCCTCCTGTCTCAGCCTTCCAAGTACTGGGATTACATGCCACTATGAACGGCTTCAACCTTACTCTTTGCTAAAGTATCCAGGGGCTTTGGTTTTTACTTTATATATTAACGTGTGTGTGTGCGTGTGTGTGTGTGTGCGTGTGCGTGTGTATGTGTGTGCGCATGTATGTGTGTGCGTGCGTGTGTGTGTGCGTGTGTGTGTGGTGGTGGAGGTTGTAATGGGGACTGAACCTAGGAGCATTCTACTTCTGAGCTACACTCTCATTTCTATTTTTTCTTTTTATTTTGAAACAAGGTCTTGCCAAGTTGCTGAAGGGCTTGCTAAATTGCTAAGGCTGATCTCAAACCTGCGATCCTTCTGTCTCAGCCTCCCAAGTGCTGGAATTATAGGAGTCTGCCACCATGCCCGGCTTTAATTAATTAAAAAAAAAAAAAAAACCTTTAGAGCCGGAGATGGTGGCTTAATAAAAATCGGGCTGGGGGTAGAATGCCCCTGGGTTTAATCCCCAGTACTGCAAACAAACAAACAAAACTTTCATCTTCAAGAAATTGTCAATTTGTAGGAAGTTACAAAGACATCACAGAAAAACTCCTGTACCTCTCACTGTCTACTGATGGACCGCCAATCGTCACTACAGGATGATATCAAGATCACGAAGGTGACGTGGGTATGCCGAGGCTGGTCTTGAACCTGGGAATCTCCTGTCTCAGCCTCCCAAGAGCTGGGATTACAGGCGGGTGCCACCTGCAGCATCCTCCTCCCCCCCTTGACCAGCCCTAGGCCCTGGCACCTCTGATGGCTTCTCCCTCTCTGTGACATGGATCTCCTCATGCAGAAATTCACTGGGGTTGACTGTAGTGTCGTGAGGGTGTCCCTGTGCGTAAGATTTCAGCAGGAGCTCGGGCAGAGCTTCCCCGGAGGGGGACACGTCACAGTTCCATCTGTGACTACGCTTCACAGGTTACAGAGGGCTGAGGAGGAGACCTGACCCCCTCTGAGCCGCTAGACTCTCTCCCCTTACAATGCGATTGTCTTAACCACTTCCTCTACGGGAACTGAGGCCGCATTTCACACTGCACCCGTGCTTTGGGACCCGGTGGAGTGTGATCTTCTGAGGAAAGAGGAAATTCTGGGGAGCCCAGAGTCCTCCTCCCAGCAAGCAGCCATTTTCTGTCTCTTTCTTATTTGTGGAGTTCCAGGGGCAGACATGACCGCTGGCTTTAGCCTCTTCCTTCTGTCTCGCAGACATTCACTAACAAGTCTTTTGCTTAAACTGGTCAGATAATAACTTCTAAAACTCAAGCAAGAGAACGTATATAGGATTTCCCTAATATATATATTTTGGTAGTGAGGATTGAGGCCAGGGGTGTTCTACTTCCAAGCTTCTTTGTGTGTGTGTGTGTGTGTGTGTGTGTGTGTGTGTGTGGTACTGGGGATGGAACCTAGGGAAAGTCTACCTCTGAGCTAAACCCCCAGCCCTATTTTTTATTATTTATTTTGGAACAGGGTCTCACTGAGCTGCAAAGGGCCTAAGTAGCTAAGGCTGTCCGCGAATTGCTATCCTCCTTTCTCAGCCTCCCAAATGCTGGGATTACAAGCGTGCGCCACCACACCTGGCTCCCCAGATTTTTCTAGGCTGAAAAAAGGCAATATATTTTACAGAGATCAGTTGATTTTGATCATCACAGATACATCTGAGGAAGACAGCAGGGAGACAGCAGGATCCTCAGGTGATGGATGGTTAGAACAGGGGTCCTCCAAATTCCCGCAAACCTGGAAGAGCAGCCCTGCCCACTGGCAGGACCAGGACCAGGATGTGGCCCCACCCAGGGAAGACCCAGTCTGGTTGGAGGAGCAGGTTCCTGAGCTGCTGGAGCTCAGCCTGGATTCCTGATTCTGTCTGCTGCACTGTTGAGGCTCGAGCCTGTGAGAAGGGGCCCAGCTATCTGAAAGCCCCCACCAAGTCCTCTGGAACCCACCCAGAGCCAGCTTCTTTTACCTGGGAGAGCTGTACCTTATACACACATACACCCCTTCTCAAAATAGAATACTCTTTATTATAAGCATAGGATACAGAAGAACAAGTGGGAAATCTTTCTCAGATCTTGTTGAAATTTTCACAGAGCATATATAAAACAGGTGTAAAAGATGTTTTCTTGACAATGCTTTCTTCTGGGTGTACGTCCCAGGGTATTGGGGGTGGGGCGGCACTGGGGATTGAACCTAGAAACTCTGAGCTATACCCCAGACCTGTTTGACTTCTTTACTTAGAAACAGGGTCTCACGAAGTTGCTGAGAGCTTCACTACGTTGCTGAGGTTGGCCTCGAACCTGCAGTCCTCCTGTCTCAGCCTCCCAAGTACCGGGATGACAGGCATGTGCCACCACGCCTGGCTTGACCTCTCTTTAAAATGCCCACAGCCGAAGGGGGCCAGCTGCCTCACGGAGATCATGCAGACAGTGGCCTCTATGCCTTCCCAAGACCTCGAGGGAAGGTACCTTGTTCCAGCCTAGCCGGATGTAGAACAGAGACCAATTATATTCCATTAAATTTAGGAGCTGGGGTCTGCCCTGGAGTGCAGACACCTGGGACCAGGACATTTTCTTCCTGACAGAAGATACACGATGCGGGTAGAGAAGGAAAAGAACCACGCACACGTGCAAGTCCCAGCAGCTGTCTCCTGTCTGCACTTCACCGTCAGGGCTGGCACTGCGGATGGTTCCAGAGCTTGGTTTCAACGAGTACGGAAGAGAGACGAGGAATCCCTGTGCCTCCACTGTGCCCCGATGGTGGGACAGTCCCCATTCCTGAGCTGCACCAAGGGGTACACTTAGATGCAGGTGTCTCTGTGTGTGAGGGACACGAGCCTGCCTCTTTGTGCCCGTGTGGGGAAGATTATGGTAGCCACGTGCCCACACCCTTTGGGACGGGATGCTCTCGTGTGGTTGCTATTTGTCAACCAACAAGGTCATCAAGGCATGGAAAGTTGGTGGGCGAGCTCTCTGTGGGTGGCCCCGAAAATAAAGGTTCCCAGCTGACGTGGCCCTGGAGACTCGGCCCCTGGGTGCACATCTGACGGAGAGGCCAGAGGCCAGGATCCCATCCCAGGCTAGGTGGAGCTAAGGCGGCCCACAGCCATCTGGATGGGTGGAAGTCAAAACAGCCCCGGCTGCTCAGCTCAGGATGGTCTCCTAGGGACTTGTCACCCCTGAAGGTGATGAAGAGGCCGGGAGGAGTCAGCGGTGCAGCTGAGAGGAGCACAGCAGAGAGACAGGCTCAAGATGGGCTTTGCTGGCAGGATCAGCCTGCCTCCCTACAAAGAAAGCCTCTGGAGAAGATGGAGGTGGACAGAAGGCGATACCTAGGTACCACTGTGGAAGCAGCTCCCCAGCAGGCCCTGGTCCCACTAGTGGCCAGCATGTGGTCCAGCAATGGCCAGCTCTCCCTTGGCCAAGGCCATCTCCCCCAGGAGAGCCAGAGCAACACTTGACGGTCTCCTGCAGTGATCTGAACGAGCCCAATGGTCGCGTCTTGCTTCTCAGGTTGCGAGGTGGGAGGTGTGTGACTGAGGGGCTCACAGGTAGATGGCCAGCTGACCTGGTTTATACTGTCCTGCTGAGAAGCCGGCAAGTGAAGGAAACCCTCGCAGCCTCTGGTTGCAGGTGGGACAGGAATAGCGGTGTCCACTTGATGGCTGGACACCATGGATGGGTCCGAGGAGCTGGCAGCTCCAGGATTGCAGGGGTGGGGCAGGGCGAGGCACAGGTCCCCTCCCCCAACAATCACAGGAGCAGTCAGCACAGAAGAGCTTGGTCAGGCAGGCAGACAGAGGGCACCCCCGTGGCCCCAGAGCCATCTTCAGGGCAGGGACAAGGCCCTGGCGAGGCGGGTCCAGAACCAGCCCTTGGTGCAGGGGTTGGTGTAGTCGCAGACAGTGATGAACCGCAGGATGCTGGGGAACTCCTTCTTCATCACCTTGTACTTGATGGGAATCAGGCGCTTCTGATGGGCACCTGCAAGCCAGAGACTTCGCCAGGCCCTTGGCCAAGCTGGGGCAGGCCCAGTCCTCAGCCCTCCCCAGCTAGCTTCGGTGACACCCATTGGCCCCCACAGAGGCACACAGGTGCACACAGCTCGGGCAGACCTGCAGGGACCTTTGGTGCTGCACCATGGCCGTGGGCAGGCAAAGCTGGCCTCTGAAGACCCCCTACCCACTCCTCTCTGGCCAGAGCAGGGACGAGCTTACCTGGAGAGAGGCTGAGCGCAAACTTGGTCTGGAAGTCACACTCCTTGCTCTGCAGGTACTCATCTGAGACAACCACCACCATCCGGCGGCACCTGAGGAAGAGCGGCAAGCTGCAGACGCCATGGCGGCTTACTTAACATACCCCAGGGGATGGCCTCAGCAGGGTCCACTGTGCCCAGGCTGGACAGAGCCCGGGTGGCAGGGGAAGCCCAGCCTCTGGGCCCCTGGGCCGCAGCCAACCTCTTCTCGATGAGCTCGCTGGCGATGGACCAGACGCAGGTGCCGGGCAGGACGTCTCGGTCAGACACGCACAGCTTGAGCCGGTAGTCTGTCTGTTCCAGCTGCCGGATCATCTCCTGCACAAACTGGATGTCGCCGGGGCAGTAGCAGATGAAGGCATCGAACCGCTCGGGCACTTTCCCTGGGGGCAGAGCACCGGGTGACGGGCAGAGCTCCGCAGGACGCCCGCGAGGAGCCCGGCCAGGAGTTCCTGCCCAGGCGACGTGGTCCCGGCCCTGCACCCATCCCCGAAGGGGCATGGCTCAGAGAAAGGGTCACGGCCCTGGGAACCGCACACAGACACAGGCTCCACCGGAGCCTCAGAGCGACTCTGAGGGAGGACTGCGAGTGCTCCCTTAGCCGCGGGAGCCGAGGCCCAGAAAGGTTCCGTGTCTTTCCAGGAACCCACAGCGCATCTGATTCCAACATCCGTGCGCTGCCCGGCACACTGCCCGTGGCCGGGCCCTCCCGTCCACCTGAGCCCGTACCCAGGGGGTCGTCCAGCGTGGTGATGCCCATCAGCTCATCGGTGGACGCCATGCTGCTTTCTACTCTGGGCACCTGCAAGGGCTTCTCAGACTCCTGCTGTTGCTTCTTAATGATGTACTTGTTGCAGTCCTCCTCTGTGAGGAGAGAAAGGGTACCGCAGGCTCCCTGGGTGTCCCAGCCCGCACCCAGCGCCAGGATCCAACCCTGTCCCACCTTCTCTGGCCTTCTCCAGCTGCTGGACTTGGGTAGCTTCACAGCTCTGACAAGCTGAGCTTGTGTGTGCACATACATACGCGCGCACACACACACACACACACACACACACACACACACACACACACTTCTGGGAAGCCACCAAAGTCAGGCCTGTGTCTCTCTCCCCTCGGTCCAGAAACCCCATCCTGAGCATCGGGTGCTGGTGAGTGGCAGCTCCAGGGACCTGAGCTTCCCCGCCTGACACTCGGCCAGCCCCAGGGTTCCCTCCCCTCCCCATCTTCTTTGCCCGCCTCTCCCGGGTTGCTCTCCTCTCCCTCCGCAGACCCTCTCCTCCATCCAGACCAGGGCCAGAGTCTCTGGGGGCGAGAATGGCTGCTGCTGCCCCAGCAAGCCGTCGGCCTCCCCCCCCCACCCCACCCCCGGGTCCGCGGCCAGGAAGTGGGGTCCTCACCGATGCTGGGCCCCAGCTCCAGCAGCACGTCTTCGCGGCCCAGCGTGGCGAGCAGCTCCAGCAGCCGGCCCACGGAGGCGCCCGGGCGGCCCTGCCAGGCTTCCAGCAGGCTGCCCGTGGGGTCGGGGCGCGCCTCCAGCTGCCGGATCTCCAAGTACTCGAAGTCCATGGCCTCGGCCAGCGTGATCCAGTCGGCGGCCACCTGCGTCTTCACATTCAGGAAGAGCGACAGGCGGCGCCGGACCCTCATGTTGAGCGCAGCCAGCGGCAGGGAGGACTTGGAGGGCTTCGGGGGCGCGGACTCGGCGCCGAAGCCTCCCGCGGCCATGGCCGGCCGCCCCGGACCCGGGCACTCCCTCCGGCCGCCGGCTTCCTCCCCGGCCGCCGCCGGCTTTCGCTTTCGGAGAAGCGCCGCCCCGTGCAGGCCGGTGTCCCGCGCAGCTGCGGGTGCAGCGCCCCACCCCGCCTCTCGGCCGGGACCGCCTCTGGAGGTTTTCTCTTTTCAGTCCTGGGGATCGAATCCAGGGCCCGCCGCGTGCTAGGAAAACAGCCCGGCCTGCCTGCTTGCTTTCTTTTCTTTCTTTCTTTCTTCCTTTCCTCTTTCTCTCTCTCTCCTCCTTTTTCTTTTTGAGCCAGGGTCTCCCTGACTTGCACCGGCTGGCCTTGAACTTGACGTCCTCTTGCCCCAGACTCCTAAGTAGATGGGATTACAGGCGTGAGCCACAGAGCAGATGGACCTGCCCTTTGGGATCTGGGTAGGTGGTCGACCTGTCCTCCAGGGGTCTGGTGGGTATATTTGTGTGTGTATGTGGGGAGAGAATGTCCCTACCTCGGGGTTTATAGGAAATTGGCCTTGCTTTTGGGGAGCATCACTCACCTTTCTTTGAGAATCTAAGGGGTTCATAAGATCCTGTCCTAGAGGATGGCAGAGGGGGACAGAGCACCAGGTCTATCCTCTGGGCTCTCTGGGAGCACAGGATCCTATCAGAAGAAGAATGGGCAGGTACCTGCTAAGATGCCTAAAAAAAAAAAAAAAAAGGACCTAGTGCCTTTAGGAGTCATAAGTGGCCCTGCCCTCCAAAGACAGAGGGTCAGTCCCTGTAGTTCAGGTTTGGAATGCACAGGACTCTCTGGCCCTTGGTGTCTGGGCAATAGCCCAGCTCAGGGGAGCCCGGATCATTCATTCTTCAACTGGTATTTATAGATAGTGTACTAGTAAGGACAGCGTCCTTGCAGGATACAGGGTCGCTTCTGCCTTAATGGAGGACCCCTCCAAGCGGGGAGTGTGGGAACTAATACAATTTCCCCAAAAGGTTGCAAGATTGATATAACAAGTGTGGGGTGTCCTCTGTTCACTTCGTCACGCTCTATTCAGTGAGGCGGAGATGACCATCACCCTACAGACAACTCCTTAGCACCATAATAAAATGAGTTCTCCGGCCGTCAGGGAATCCCAAATTGCCTCGTCCATCTGGAAAGATTACCGGGAAAGCTTGACCCCTTTGGAGTAGGTCTGGAAGTCTGGAAAGTATTTAGGTCCTCCGGAGGGAGTGCTGCGGCCAGGGGTGGGGCAAAGCGGACTAGGAAGGGGAACCGGAATTAAGAGTCCCGATCGCCTCCTCCAACCAAAGCAAGACCAGCTCCCGGGGGTCCCGCCTTCTGTCTGGCCGCGAGACGTGGGCAAGGCTTTGAAGGAAAGGGCTCCTGGTTGAAACCCAGTTTATTTCAAGAAGTTTACACGGAGCTGGGCGTGGTGGCACACGCTTGTCATCCTAGCATTTGGGATCTGAGACAGGAGGATCGTGGTTCGCGGACAGCCTCAGCTACTACTTAGTGAGGCTCTCTGCAACTCAGTGAGACCCGTTTCAAAATATAGAATAATGCCGGGCGTGGTGGCGCACGCTTGTAATCCCCGCGCTTGGGAGGCAGAGACAGGAGGATCGCGCAGGTTCGAAGCCAGCCGCGCGCGCTGGCTTAGGAGACCCTGTTTCCAAATAAAAATGTAAAAATAGGTCTGGGAGTGTAGCCCGGAGGTAGAAGGGCTTCCAGGAACCCCAGTACCACCAAAAAAAAAAAAAAAAGAATAAAAAACAGGCTGGGGTGTCGCTTGGAGGTAGAATTCCCCTGGGTTCCATCCTCAGTGCCGCAAAAAAGAAAGGAAGGAAGAAAAAAGAAAGAAGGAAAGACGGGGAAAAAGAAATTTACACGGCTTTAGGGTCTCGCAACGGTTTTGGCTGCAAAAGAATGCCAAAGGTGAAAACTATGCCCAACTACGTTTTGGGGGCGGGGCTTCAGAAATAGTCGCCTCCTCATTGGCCTCAGTAGGCCATGGTGGGCGGGACTTAGAGTGGAACGAGCTTCCAGACCGCGCCTCTGGGCCAGCCTTTGGAGGGCGGGGTTGGGCCAGGGGCGTGTCCTGAGGCTGTGCTGTTCCTGGTTGGCTGCGGATGTGGTGGGCGTGATGTTCGATGACCATTCGCGTGCAGTGGGCGGAGCTTAGCAGTCTGGGGCAGAGGGCGGCTCCGCGTCTGCGCAGGCGACAGTTTGTATTTCCGACGGTCTTTGGCTAGGCCCTAGGCTGGTCTAGGGGTCGGAGGGACGCGATGTGGAGGCTGCAGGTGGTGCTGGGTCACCTGAGTGGCCGGCCCGAGTCGGGCCCGGGGCTTCGGGCCGCACCGTGCTCCAGCGGCTTCCCGCAAGCCTCGCCCGCGGACGTGGTGGTGGTGCATGGACGGCGGACCGCCATCGGAAAAGCGGGGCGTGGGGGCTTCAAGGTGAGGCCCCTCGGGGCTGGCTCAGGGCTGAGACGGTGGAGCTGGGGTCCGGTCGGCTGCTCGGTGGCCCCGGGGCCGGAGGTGGTCAGCGCGCGAGCTTTGGCCACCTTGTCTCCCCGGGGTGAGATGCGGGAGCGGGACTCACCGGCGCTGCGCTCCCGCTGCAGGACACCACCCCCGACGAGCTTCTGTCCGCCGTCATGACCGCGGTTCTCCAGGACGTGAAGCTGAGGCCGGAGCAGCTGGGAGACATCTCCGTGGGTGAGCGCAGCGTGCGCGCAGGCTCTGCGCCCGGCCCTTCCCCGCCTTCCCGTCCTTCCCGAGCCCCCTCCCCACGCCTCCAGATCCTGCGTTTTCACTAAGGGGAACGGTGGACTCTCCCGAGTTCGACATGATCGCCTCCTGAGAGCCAGGCTACCTAGACAGTTTCTGCACCTGCTCCACTTGTATTCTGCCTAGTAGTTATGACGAAGCGGGGATCCCAAATGCAGACATTCTCCTAGGTGTTCCAGGACACTTCCGAAGACAGGAAACTAATGTGCTATTCGCTGGTCTCCTGGTGCAACCTGATCTCCTGTTTACAACAGGACAGAAGAGAGAGAATGTCAAAGACCATCTAGCCCATTCTTTATAGATGGAAAGACTGAGGGGAGAGAGAGAGAGAAAAAAAAAGAGAGAGATATACTAGGGATTGAACCCCAGGGGCATTCTACCTCCAAGCTACACCCCAACTCCTTTTTATTTATTTTATTTTTTATTTATTTGCAGTACTGGGGATGGAACCCAGGGGCATTCTGCCTTCAAGCTACACCCCCAGCCCATGTTTTAAAATTCTTTATTTTGAAACATGTTCTCACTGAGTTGCAAAGGGCCTCACTAAGTAGCTGAGGATGGCCATGAACCCAGATCCTCCTGTCTCAGCTCCTGAATGCTGGGATTACAAGCGTGTGCCACCACGCCCGGCTTATTTTTGTTTTTTGAAACAGAATCTCGCTCAGAGGTTGCTGGGAGTCTCACCGCATTGCTGAGGCTGTCCTCGAACCTTCCAATCTCCTGTCTCAACCTCCCAAGTACTAGGATTACAGGCATGCACCACCATGCCCAGCAGAGGCCCAGATAATTTGCCTCAGAACTAGGATGTAAACCCAGGGCCTGGACCTGCTGGCCAACCCTGCTTCCCATCCCTCCACCTGTCCTCTTAAAATAGAACAACACAGTGTATGACACAGTTCCATCCGGCAGGTGCCAGCCCAAGGTGGGGACCACTGTTCCTCTCTCCGCAGGGATGGCAGGGCTGGGAGGAGGACACGGGGAGGTGGGAGTGTACGCTTTCAGGATCTCGCTTCCGTCCCCCACAGGGCCGGTTCTGCTGGCCTTCAAGCTTTGTGCTATGGTCCTCTTTCCCTTGAGAATCTCATGTTAGCTCAAAGGGCAGGTGCTGATTTGGAAGAGTGGGGTGCATGGGTAAGTGAGCTTGGCACCCTGCAGCACCAGGGTATAACAGGACAAGCTGGTGCCTGGCTGTGTCCCCCTGCTCCAGACTCTGAAATCCCAGAGCCACAGGCGACCCGCCGAGGGCTCATGTTCCTGAAGAAAGATCTGGAATGTCCCCAGCTGGTCTGCCTTTACGGTCGGTGTGCACAGCTGTGCCTCACTGGCCAGGATACCACCTGGCATTGAAGAAAGGCGTTTCTGTTGTTGCCCACAGGAAATGTGCTTCAGCCTGGAGCTGGGGCTGTCATGGCTCGGATCGCACAGTTTCTTAGGTAATCTTTTTTACTTGTAGCTCTGGGTTGGCCACTGTGACTCCTGAGTGGTCCCCGGCCACAGGGAACTCAGCATCTGGGCGGTGGAGGATGAGGTTGGATGTCAAAAGATGGTAACCAGAGACCTTAGGATGCTGCTCTTGAGGACCCGAACTTTTCCCCACTTTGGGGCAGGGGGAAGCGGCTACCAGCTCTGAGCCAAGACACAAGGGGCTTTGAGAGTTGAGCAAAGGTTCTCTGTGTTCTGACTGTAGCCAAAGCCAACTTATTGCTTACTTTTTTGGCAATCTGGACTCTGACCTCATCTGTAAAGTTAATGACCACATATACACACTAAGAGCAACTGCTTCCTTTGTTAGCTGGGCAAGCTGGGAACTCCAGACTTATTCCATAAGCAGAGGCTTGGGGCTGGGGCAGACGCCTGGGGCAGGGGCGAGCCCAGGGGGAGCCTTGGTTCTCTTGCCCTACAGTGCTTGCTCTCCCAAGAGGGCCAGGATTACTTGCTGTTTTTTGCTCAGGTAGATTCTTTTTTTGGTGGTACTAGGGGTGGAACCCAGGGACTTTCTACTTCCAGGCTATACTCCCAGACCTATTTTATATTTTACTTGGAAACAGGGTCTCACTAAGTTGCCGAGAGCCTCACTAAGTAGCTGAGGCTGGCTTCGAACCTGTGCGATCCTCCTGTCTCAGCCTCCCAAGTGCGGGGATTATAAGCATGCGCCACCACGCCCGGCTGCTCAGGTAGATTTAAGACCCATTTCTCTTTGTCGTTCATTTGCAGGGAGTAGATGTGATAGGGACATTAGCTAGGGGCAGAACCGTAAAAGAAACATTCTCTCTCTCTCTCTCTCTCTGCCTGTGGTTCAAGTTCTCCCCAATACCTGCCCAGACTGACTTTCAAGCCTCAGCTCCCAGCTGCTTTCTTCTTTTTCCTTGGTGTTAGTTCCAGTCTTTCTGCCTATGATCCTCCTTATTCTGCCCATTCCATGCCCAGAAAGTGAGAATTCTATCTCAACTTGTTCTCTGTGCCCTAACTAAACCCTGCCCAAACACAGTCTCACCATGTAGACATGGCTCCCCTAAGCCCTATGGCTTCAAATAAGATACCTTCCTCTCTAGCAAGCAACCGTGTGGTACCCAGTGATGGGGCTTGCATTCCACTGTCCACTTGTGGAGTCACTTTTTGTGTACCGATCTCAGCATCCCTCAGAAGATGTCTCAGGCTTAGTAGGTATTGAGTGAAAACATGGTGGAATGGGTAAAGAGGCGGTTATGAGATTTGGAAGGCGTTCAAGGGGCCCAGGGAGCCATCTACCTGCAAGGGTCCCCAGATAGCATGGCCCGGTCCGTAGCTCAGGGGTTCCCAAGTGGGGCTGCACACTAGCACAACAGGATGTTCAAGGAACTACCTGAGGTTCTGCGTGGGCCTGAGGATGGTCTGGAAATGTCCCTAGAAGGCCGTACTGTTGGCCAGGGAAGGTTATATTGGGGGTGGCAGCCATACTGCCTTCCCAGGGTAATAGCCTTGGGGGCCCCCACTGGAAAGACTGTTAGAACAGTGGTGCCAGCCGAGTTCTTTGTCCCAGTGGGAACAGGCTCTGGATCCAGTAGGCCATGGTACCCGGCCAAGTGGTTCCTGGTAGGGATGGGGATGAGTGGTTGCTGGCCTCGTACCCGAGACATGGCATTTGCCCTGGTGTCCTGCCCTAGCAACATGTCCACTGTTCTATACTTTTGAGGAAACAGATGGCTAGTTTTCATTGTTGAACCTTCAGAGGGACAGAAAGAAGGACCCCTGGACCTAAACAGACTTCCCAGCCCTCAGTTAGAGGAATCAGAATGGAAGGGCCCGTGTTTTAGGGGCCTGGAGAGGAAGTGCCTGCAGGAACAGGGTCTGCCCAATAACTGCCCTACCCCCATCCGGTGTCTAGGTGACATGGGGGCAGAGCTGCCAGGCTGTTCTCCTTCGTTGGCCCCTCCGGAAGGTACCGACAGGGTCCAGGAACACAGGCTGCTTCCCACAGAGCCAATCCCCTTCTGTTGCAGTGGCATCCCAGAGACCGTGCCTTTGTCCTGTGTCAACAGACAGTGCTCATCGGGGCTGCAGGCCGTGGCCAACATTGCTGGTGAGTTGGGCCTGGGTGGTGCCCACGGCCAGGGCCTGGCCTGGGTCTTGGCCCCGAGGGTTTGGGTGAGCACAGTCACCGTCTTGCTGGGCATACCTGTAATTCTAGTACTTGAGATGCTGAGACAGGAGGATTGCAGGTTCCAAGCCAGCAACTTAGCAGCTTGGCGTGGCTCTCAGCGATTTAGGGAGACCCTGTTTCCAAACAAAAATAAAAATAGGGCTGGTGATGTAGCTCGGAGGTAGAACGCCTCTGGGTTCCATCCCCAGCATCATAAACACACAGTCAGTCTCTGCTGGACGGGTAAGAAGGATTTCAGAGAGGGCTCAGCACAGAGAGCGCAGGAGCACCTGTGCCGCTGCCCGAGCCTTCTGGGGACACCCTGGGTCTTCCTCCCTGAGGCTGGGTTGCCCCTAGAGCGCTGTGGGCAGGGGCTCTGCTGCCCCCAGGACAGATGGACGGGGCCAGGGTGGTCACGAGATGCTTTTGTTGCAGGTGGCATCAGAAACGGGTCTTATGACATTGGCATGGCCTGTGGGTAAGAGTTTCTTTCTGCCAGACCTCATTAACCAACAGAGACAATCAAGCTAATTTCTCTCCTCTGTTCTCAGAGGCCGTGATTCCAGGGCTCTCCCTCCCCCCTCGGGCCGTGGCTCCCACAAACACAGCCTCCTGCATCTCAGCACCTGGGGGCGGGCCGCTGGTCTCCGCCCTCGAGCTTTCCTCCGGGGAACCTGCCGGGCTGGGGAGTGCGGGCAGCGTGATGGGGACATCCTGGCCTTCCTTCCCTGGCCCCTGTGGTTCTCGTGCTGCGGAGAGAGAAGCGCAGTTGGGCTTCTCTAAACTGACTTTGTTTCACCCGGCCACCTGGCCCCTCGTCCCCAACCCTGGTACCCAGGTGGAAACTTCTGGCTGCCTACCAGGCTCTGAGGGTCACAATGAGATCTCTGATGATTCTCTGGTGCTTCAGTCACTCACCTTCACTCAGAGGAGCCCCAGGAGCTGTTCTGGGCAGGGCCTGGGGCCGGCAGGCGCTGTCCTGGCAGGGGCTGCTGAATGGGCTTGGCTGAGTGCGGCAGCCGGGTTGTGCCGTGTCCCACGGTCTCTCTGCTCCCTGTGGAGTGTGTATTGACAGGAAGCATTGCTGGCCCGCGGCCAGGTCCTGGCTGCCCTGCACCGGGTTATCCTTACTTACGTCTCATTTGGAAGGGAGTCAAAGACCACAGATGGACTTTGGCGTAACAAAGGCCACTGCCCAGCCTGCCTTTGCTATCTCTCTTCTAGTCTTACTAGGGGACAAGTAGGTGTGGTAGCTTGAGAAGCAGGAATGTAACCTTGATGACTTCCACAGGGGCTGTCTTCCCAAGCAGGGTGAGGATCTGCTTACCTACGAAGGGTCTGGTCCAGGACAGCAGCCCTATCACCTATGACGGTCTATCGGGCCTGCTGTGTCGCCTTGGGCATCCTACTTGGGAGGGAGCTCTTGGGCCAGACCGCCTGAGCTGGGCCCAGGCCGGTGCCCATGGACACATTACTTACCTCCCAAACTCAGGGTCCTTGTCCTCAAAGGGGGATCCTACTTCAGCTCTGTTGACATTTATAAGACAGTCAAGTGGCACCGTAGCTGAGCTAAACCTGCAGAGCCTGTGCAATGGAGATCATCAGAGGCGCTCTCTTGCCTAAAGAGCTGCGGCATGACCTCATGTGCCGAGGTCGTCTGTTACCAACCTGAGGCCTGTGCCTCCCTTTCTCAGCCCCTCCTGACCTATCCCCACTGGCCACCTCGCCTCCCTCTCAGCACTTTACACCTCCTTGCTTCTTTAAGACAGGTCATTCCTTGGGTGTGAGCTTTGTACTTGCTCCAGAGATATCAGTCTCACATGCATGGTGAGGCACACCTGTAATTCCCGTACTTGGGAGACTAACAAAAGAGGATTGTAGATTTGAGACCAGACTCAGCAATTTAGCAAGATTCTTAACAACCTGGCAAGACCCTGTTTCACAAACAAAATATAAAAAGGGCTGGAGGTATATCTTGGAAGTAGACTGCCCCTGGGTTCAATCCCCAGTACCACAAAAAAACAAAACAAGGTATTTGTCTCCAATCCCTCTGGGTTTGTGGGCTTGGAACAGGCCTGGGTTGTCGGTGTTTCCCGCACTGCAGGGGACAGTAGAAGGCCTCCCAGGTGGCCTCCCAGGTGGCCTCCCAGGTGGCCGTGTCAGCAGTTGTAGAGGGAAGCGTGGCCCTGCCCCAGGAGCGTGGCTTGCACAGTGCCGTGTCCGGGGATGGAGGTGGAGTCGGGGCTCAGCAGCCTGCAGCCGGCTCTGCCTCGCTGGCCCGGTGCCTGCCCGTGCCTCCCACACTGCACCGCCCAGGCCTCCCTGGCCTTCCTGCTCTTGCCGTGGCGTCTCCACCATCCTTGGGGCTTCCCAGGAGGGCTCAGCTCCCCTCCTTCCTCCTCAGGGTGGAGTCCATGTCCCTGGCCGACAGAGGAAACCCTGGGAACATTACTTCGCGCCTGCTGGAGAACGAGAAGGCCAGAGACTGCCTGATGCCCATGGGGTAAGTGCCCGTCGGAGCTCCCTTGCCATGTCCCTCAGCTCCTGTCCAGGGCCAGGCTGGCATCGGCAACTCCCCAGCTGTGCCCACACGCCCGGCATGGTGAGGCCCCTCGGGTGTCCTTACCAGTGTTCCTGTGGTGGGACTGGCCTCTGCCTCCATGCCTGGGCCCCCACCTCCACTTGCTTAGGTTAGGGCCGCGGGTCCTCTCTGCTCCGCGGCCCAGAACTGCAGCCTGGCCCAGCCCCAGGCCTCCGGCCCCACCGCAGCTGGTTTGCTGTCCACGCCCTAGGATCACCTCGGAGAACGTGGCTGAGCGGTTTGGCGTCTCCCGTGAGAAGCAGGACACCTTTGCGCTGGCCTCCCAGCAGAAGTGAGTGTCACCAGGCAGTGGGAGGATGGGGGGTGGCATGAGCCGTCTTTGGTGGTCCCACAATAGCAAACACCACCCAGGCAGCGAGGGGTTTGCGAGTCTCGTTCCTCCCAGCCTGAGGTGGGAAGGGGCCAGCGCCATTGTGGCCGGGCGGCTTCACCAGGGCCCCGCTGTCTGTGCACACCGAGTGTCTGTGTTCCCCGTAGCCAGGCCTCAGATCCCCTCTGCTCACTGGGCATGGTGAGGGCCGGTACGCCTCTAACACTGTGGCGTGAGGGCCTGACTCAGAGTCAGAGGCTTCTCTGGGGCTGCAGTGTGGGGCCAGCCGTGCCGGACCCACCACCCAGCTCTGGAGCATCCTGGCTGAGGGCAGGGCCCACGCTGGCCAAAGCCAGGGGCCCAGGCCACTGGGCAGTGGCAGGCTAGGGCAGCCAGCAATGGCCAGGCGGAGAGGACAGCAAAGGCGGGCGGGGCTTGGGCCCTGCGGCTTCTGCGAGGAGGATTCTGAGATCTTGGAGTTGGGTAAGCATGTGAGCATTTGCTAGAAACTAGATTCCTTCCCATTGGAGTGGTGCAGGGCACTTCAGTCCTGCACGAGGTTGTAAGGGTTACCCTAAACCACCTGGTACTTGAACACTGTTGAAGTTTAAAATAGCCTACATGCTGGCCCAGGCCTGTAACCCCAGTATTCCCAGCTAATTTGGAGGTTGAAACAAGAGAATCACAAGTTTAAAGCCGGCCCAGACTACTTAATGAGACCCTCTCTCAACATTAAAAAAGGAGCTGGGCATGGTGGTACACGCCCGTAATCCCAGTACTTGGAGGGATGATATAGGAGAATGGTAAGTTCTAGGCCAGCCTCAGTAACTTAGTGGTACCTTGTTTTAAAATAAAAAATAAGCCGACATGGTGGCGCACGCTTGTAATCCCCATGCTTGGGAGGCTGAGACAGGAGGATCACACAGGTTCAAAGCCAGCCTCAGCTACTTAGTGAGATTCTCTGCAACTTAGTGAGACCCTGTTTCCAAGTAAAATATAAAATAGGTCTGGGAGTATAGCCCGGAGGTAGAAAGCCTCTGGGTTCCACCCCCCAGTACCACCAATAAATAAATAAATAAAATAAAAAATAAAATTTAATGGGGATGTAGCTCAGAGGTAGAATGCCTTTGGGTTCTATCCATAGCAAAACACACACACACACACACACACACACACACACACACACACACACCCCCTAGCAGTAGAGCACCCCTGGCTTCAATCCCTAATGCTACAAAAAGATAGGTAGGTAGATAGATAGATACATACATACATGCATACATACATACATCTATAAATACATACATGCATAAGCAGATGTGACCATACATTGAAGACATTGGTGTGTTACTTCAAATTTCAGGAACGGAGGAATGAGTGAGGTGAGATTCAGTGTTGAGGTCAAACAGGAAAGCTGCCAGAACCCAGCACAAATATTCCTGGGGCTGCAGACTTCAGTGTACAGGAGACAGCCGGTCTGCCTGGTCTTTCCTGGATAAAGGGTTCTAAGGAGTCACCACCTCGAAACTTCTTCCTGTTGGAAGTTGGAATCAGCCAAGATCTCGAGATCTGGGTGATGGCAGAGAAGGTCCTGTAAGGTCTCGGACCTGCCTCCTTCTCCCTGGAGCAGGCGGGCATCCCAAGGAAGCCCCACTACTCCCTCGGATAACCGCTAGAGCCAGGGGCGCCCTGAGTTGGGCAGGCCGAGGTTGCGTGTCTGTTGCAATGGACAGGAGGGGGCCAGCGAGGAAGGGAGCCCTCGGAAGCCTGAGCCTGGCCACCCATGGTCCACAGGGCAGCGAGAGCCCAGAGCAGGGGCTGTTTCCGCGCCGAGATTGTGCCTGTGACTACCACCATCCACGATGACAAGGGCGGCAAGAGGAGCATCACCGTGTCCCAGGACGAGGGTATCCGCCCCAACACCACCCTGGAGGGCCTGGCCAAGCTGAAGCCCGCCTTCAAGGATGGCGGCTCCACCACGGCTGGTGAGCCTGGGCCGGGGTGGCTCAGGGGAGGTGGTGGTCAGGCTGGCTGCTCTGCTCTGGAGCCTGGAGCGGACCAGCCTTGGCAGCGGGTGCTGGGGAGCAGGCTCCCAGCCTGCCTGACCACTTCTCTCCCCTAGGGAACTCCAGCCAGGTGAGTGATGGAGCGGCTGCCATCCTGCTGGCCCGGAGGTCCAAGGCCGAGGAGCTGGGCCTCCCCATCCTCGGGGTCCTGAGGTCCTACGCGGTGGTTGGGGTCCCTCCTGACGTCATGGGCATCGGCCCTGCCTATGCCATCCCAGTTGCTTTGCAGAAAGCAGGTATGGGGCTCCTTCACACCCCAACCCTGGAGCCCCCTCACACCCTGCAGCTGGGTGGGCCCCAGTCCGGCCCGGTCTTATGGGTGCTGCGGCGAGACGCAGGGCAAGCTAGCCTTCCATACCCAAGGCCTCCCGGTCCTCACAGCTGGGCCCTCGCCCGTGTGCAGGTGACAGGCACACTAGGTGTCCTGGAGACACACCGGGCACCCTGGCACAATGAGGTGGGGACCCGGAGCCCTGCCCGGGGCCACTGTGGTCATGGCTGTGCCTTGCCTGCAGGGCTGACAGTGGAGGACGTGGACGTCTTTGAGATCAACGAGGCCTTTGCCAGCCAGGTGAGCCTCATCCGTCCCAAGCATGTGGCCGGGCAGCCCGGGCTCCGTGGGCAGCCCCGCAGGGAGGGCTGAGGTCGGCTGCCCCGGCTCCTTCCAGGCTGTGTACTGTGTGGAGAAGCTGGGCATCCCCCCTGAGAAGGTGAACCCCCTGGGGGGCGCGGTGGCACTGGGCCACCCCCTGGGCTGCACGGGGGCACGGCAGGTCGTCACGCTTCTCAACGAGCTCCGGCGCCGCGGGAAGAGGTGAGGCTGCGTCTGGGGGTGCGGGCGTGCCTGGCGGTGGGTCGGGGTCGCACCCTCTGCGCAGGGGTAGAGAGGCACCGTCCCTGTCTCCCCAAGGCCAGTCTTGTGGGGACTCTGCCTCAGAGCGCGCCTGTGCCCTGTGTGTGTGCGTGGGTGACTGGCGGGGTCCGATTCCCCAGGGCGGGAGGCCGCCTCTGTCCGGCGCCTTGGTCCCTGCAGCCTGGCGTGGCGGGGGTGGTGGCCGCCTCTTCCCTGAATGTCAACACTGTTCTATTTCCCCAGGGCCTATGGCGTGGTGTCCATGTGCATCGGGACTGGAATGGGAGCCGCCGCTGTCTTCGAATACCCTGGGAACTGAGCCCCTGGCTGGAGTCAGCACCTGGACGGTCCTGATGCGGCCGCCAGAGCGGACACAGGGAGGCCGACCATGCAGGACCCTCGGCACTGGTGGGGGCTATGAATGCACTCGAACCAATTTGGAGAAAGGCCGCTGGTGACACAGTATTGAGCCGTCCCCATTCATTGGGCCAACGTCAGCACAGACCACGCGGCCACCCTGTAACTCCTAGGGGACCGCGGCCTCGAGATGGCGGCCGGGGGTAATAAACGTGTCCTCTGGTCTTGGTGGCTGTGGCTGTCTTCCGGTGCCGGCTTTGGCCTGTCTTCCTCGCCCCGGTGTGAGCAGGGTACTTCAATGCCCTGGTGTCCCCAGGGCGTGGCTGTCCTCCTGTTAGCTCTGGCGACGCCACAAAGGGCCCTCGGGAGGGGCCCCTCCATCCCGCGAGCTGTTCAGCCCCAGCCCTGACCCTGCCCGGCGGGCCTGCTCAGCCCTGGGCCCTGTATCTCAGCCAGGCGCGGTGGGCAGGGGAGGCCTCAGAGCTGGGGAGGCACCACGTGTCTCTCGTCGTAAGAGCCCTGGCCCCGGAGCCGCAGGGTGCAAGCCTTCTCCCCGAGCACGCCTTCCACCACCAGCGTGGACTCGAACTGCTCGCTGCTCCTGTGGACAGTGGGGCCAGGTCAGAGGGCCCCGGGCAGGGTCCCCGCCCTGTGGGCCAGCGGGGGGGGGGGGGCTCACCTGGCAGTGAACAATACCCACAGGGTGGTGGAGGTGGGGGGTGAGTTGGCAGGTCTGGCCTCCAGTAGCCCGTTGCCCGGGGAGACCTCGAAGGCCTGGGCATCTTTGGTGGGCCCCTGCTGCTGGAGAGCTGCAGCTCGGGCACGGCCACAATGGCCTGCAGGGGCACCACCTGGGGACAGAGCCTCAGAGCTGGGGAGGGGCCACCTGCCCTCCGTGGTGTGGAATGAGCCGGGGCCGCAGCTGGACAGGAGGCAGGGACTGGTGTCGAGAGCCAGGACGATGGAGGTCTGCGTAGGAACGGGCCAGGGTGGCAGCATATGCTCCCCTGCCATCACAGGTGCCAGATGCGCCACGTGGGCTCTGTGCTGGGCTCCTCCTTGGTCAGACTCCCTCTTTCTCCTCCCCTCCTCCCTCCTTCCTCCCTTGGGGCCAAGACATCATCTTGGGCTGCAGAAGGCAGGTGCTGCTTTTCCACTTGGGGCTGCTTCTGGCTTCCTTCCTCAGAGCCCGCAGCCCCACCAAGGTCCCACTCAGCCCCTGGCCCAGCCCACCCAGCCCGCCTGGCTGAGCACTCAGCAGCGCCCCCACCTGGCCGGCGTGCTCATTCCACAAGGGCTGCCTGCACCTGCTCTGGGCTCAGGGACCGGTTTCTATGGTAACAAGCCCCGCCTGCCCTAGGGAGCCAGAGGCTGGAGGATGGAGGAGACAATCAAATGCTCCTTCCCACTCAGCATGACCTGGGTGGGGAAGGACTTTTCCTGGGGAAAGCGGGGGCTGTGAAGCAGGGGGGTGTCCACATGAGCTTTGCCCTGCATAAATACCCCGGCTGCTGTGGGCAGGTGGCTGCGGGAGCCTCGGAGGGTGGAGGGCAGCAGTCAGGTGGCTGAAAGTGGGACGTGGGCCAAGGGGATGGGGCTCGGACGCCCGACTCGCATGGATAGGTCTGCGGACCTGGCCCAACAGACTTCACGCATTCCAAGGCACTCGTTAGAAATACAGATGGCTGGACTTCCGAGTCAGCAAGGACTCAGTAAGACCTGTTGTTTGAATCTTGGAATGATTTGCTCTGTCCTGGACCTTTTAAACAATACCAATACAGTTTTTAAAAATTAATAATAGTAATAATAGTTATTTTATGATACTGAGGATTGAACACAGGGGCATTCTACGTGAATGGAAAGGTTGGAATTCTACTCCCAGCCTTTTTTTCCCCCCTTTATTTTGTTTTTGGAAACAGTCTTAAGTTCCTGAGAGTCTCACTATGTTACTGAGGCTGGCCTTGAACCTGCAATCCTCCCATCTCAGCCTCCCAAGTGCTAGGATTACAGGTGTGTCCCGCCGTGGTAGTTTAATATAAGTTTCTGTGGTGTTCTATACGGGCGCTGTCCATTTCAGTGGCGGATAGTTACATATGACTATTGAGGACTTGAAATAATATGACAGAAAAATACATCCTGAGATTTATTTAAAATAGACTTTCATTACTAGTAGCTTGACATGCTATGTCAAAAATTGGAAGTGAAGCTGGACGTGGTGGTGCACACTTGTAATCCAGTACTTGGGAGGCTGAGACAGGAGGATCGCAGGTTTGCAGCCAGCCTTAGCTACTTGGTGAGTCCCCATCTCAAAATAAAGAATAAAAAATAGGGCGGGGGGGTATAGCTTGGAGTTAGAATGCCCCTGGTTTTTATCCCCAGTTCTGAAAAAAAAAATGAGATGGGCCCTAGACAAATGTGTGTGTGTGTGTGTGTGTGTGTGTGTGTGTGTGTGTGTGTTTGGGATTGAACACAGGTGCATTCTACCTCTGAGCTGCACCCTCAGTCCTATTTTTTTTTTTTTTTTATTTTGAAATAGGGTCTCACTGAGTTGTGGAGAGCCTCACAAATTTGCTGAGACTGGCCATGAACCTGCAATCCTTCTGTTTCAGCCTCCCACGTACTGGAAATACAGGCTGGGCCACCACACCTGCTTGAAAGCTGTGTTTTAAGAATGTTATTCTGATGCCTGGTTGGAGTCACTAGGTTAGAGTTCAGTAACAAAAAGATAACTGTAACATTTCAACATATTTGGAAATTTTAAAACTCTTCTAAAAAATTCTTTTTTTTGCCGGGCATGGTGGTGCACGCTTGTAATCCCCCGCTCTTGGGAGGCAGAGACAGGAGGATCACGCTGGTTTGAAGCCAGTCTCGCTGGCTTAAGAGACCCTGTTTCAAAAAAAAAAAAAAAAAAGTCTGGGAGTGTAGCCCGAAGGGAGAAGGCCTTCCAGGAACCCCAGTACCACCAAAAAAAAAAATAAAATAAAATAAAAAAAATAAAGAAATACATAAATACATAAATAAATAAATATAAAAAAAATTTTTTTTTGCCATACTGAGGATAGAACCCAGGGGCATTCTACCTTCAAGCTACATCCCCAGCCCTATTTTTCTTTCTTTCTTTTTTTTTTTTTGCAGATCTGGGGATGGAACCCAGGGGCATTTGACCTCCAAGCTATACCCCCTTCCCTATTTTTAATTCTTTGTTTTTTTTGTTTTTTTGTTTTTTGTTTTTTTGGTGGTACTGGGGTTCCTGGAAGCCCTTCTACCTCGGGGCTACACTCTCAGACCTATTTTTACATTTTCATTTTGGAAACAGGGTCTCCTAAGCCAGCGCGCGGCTGGCTTCGAACCTGCGCGATCCTCCTGTCTCCGCCTCCCAAGCGCTGGGATTACAAGTGCGCCACCACGCCCGGCTAATTCTTTGTTTTGAAACAGGGTCTCACTGAGTTGCAAAGGGCCTCACTAAGTAGCTGAGGCTGTCCTTGAACCTTGATCTTCCAGTCTCAGGCTCCTGAATGCTGAGATTACAAGCATTCACCACCACGCCTGGCTCCTATTTTTTATTCTTTATTTGGAAACAGGGTCTCACTGAGTTGCAAAGGGCCTCACTAAGTAGCTGAAGCTGGCCTCAAACCATGATCCTCCTGACTCAGTCTCCCAAATGCTGGGATTACAAACGTGCGCCACCACGCCTGGCAGTCTTCTAAACAATTCTAAGTAATAAATCACTTATCACTAAATAGTAACAAAAAGACTGTGTATCAGAACCTGTGGGTTACGACTAAAACAACAGCAAGAGGGAAATTTCGGTCCGTCATGCTTATATTAGCAAAGACAAAGGAGAAATTAATGAGTTAGTTGTTTCAACTTAAGGTTGGATAGAATAGCTAAATATGTCCATCAAATATGTAAATAATCAAATGATAAAGATAGGAACAGCGAGGGGCATGGTGGTGCACACCTGTAATCCCAGTACTTGGGAGACTGAGACAAAGGATTGTGGGTTCAACACCAGCCTCAGCAACATAGTGAGACTCTCACCAGTTTAGTGAGACATTGTTTCAGAAGAAAGGGCTGGGTATGTAACTCAAAGGCAGAATGAGGCCGGGCATGGTGGCACACGCTTGTAATCCCAGCATTCGAGAGGCTGAGAGCAAAGGATCACAGTTTGCAGATAGCCTCAGCTACTTAGCGAGGCCCTTTGCAACTCAGTGAGACCCTGTTTCAAAAATAAAAGGACTAAAAGGTAGGTCTGGGGATGTCACTTGGAGGTACAATGTACAATGCCCCTGGGTTGCATCCCCGGTACCTCAAAAAAAAAAAAAAGAAATAATAAATAATAATAATAATAATAAACAATAGCAGAGAGCAGAGAAGTGGGGGTGTAGCTCAGCAATAGAGTGCATGTTTGATCCCCAGCAAAATGTAAATAAATGTAAATAAAGAGATTAATGAAAACTAGAAAGCAAAGATAAAAAACAAAAAATGATTTGAAAGGATTAATTATATGGGAAAATGCAAAAACATCTGCCAGTTCCAATGACCATCATCCATCATCATCAGCAGCAGTAGTATTTTTGCTTTTGAGATGGGGTCTCACTGTCACCCGGGCTGATTTCGAGTATTTGTCTCACCTGAGCCTCCCAAGCCGCTGGGATGACATAAAGAGGTTACAGCCCCCTTACAAAAATTACTCAGCTCCCTCTGGAAATCTAACTTTAAGTGAATTAACAGAAAGTTTCTGACAAACTTGCGTTCTTTTTTGTATCTTTACTCTATTCGAGTGCCTCCAGGGGGCAGGAGATATATCTCCTGTATTTCGGAACCTGTGGTTGCGCCACTCTACCTGGCAATTTCAGTCCTTTTAAAGAAGACTGAGAGAGCGGGGTCATCCCAGCATTCGGGAGGCTGAGACAGGAGGATCGCAGTTCATGGGCAGCCTCAGCTACTTAGTGAGGCCCTTTGCAACTCAGTGGGACCCTTTTTCAAAATAAAGAATAAAAAGTAGGACTAGGGGTGTAGCTCAGAGGTCAAATGTCCCTGGGTTCCATCCCAGTACCACACACAAAAGAAAGAATAAGACCAAGAGAAGGTATGATAAACAATACTAAACAATACTAGGAATTAAAAGGAAAGGAACAGGCTTGGGACCAAAGCCAAGGCCTTGTACCTGCTATGGAAGAGCTCTGGCACTGAGCTATATAACCCCCAGCTCCCACATTTCCCTCTTCTTATAAGGATGCCAGTCTTTGGGATGGAACCCGCCCTAGTTCAGTATGTGCCCATCTACAAAGACCCAATTTCCAAATACGATCGTGTTCACGATACTAGGACTTGAGCACATCTTTTTGGGGCGCACAATTCTACCCTCGACATGATAGTAATTTACTTTTACTCATTAATTAAAACATTCAAGATAGCCGGGCACGGTGGTTCACCCTTGTAATTCCAGTACTTGGGAGGCTGAGACATGTGAGTCTGGGTTCGTGACCAGCCTCAGCTATTTAGTGAGGCCCTCCGCAGCTTATTGAGACCCTGTTTCAAAATAAAGAATGAAATTGAGCTAGGGAATGTAGCTCAGAGGTAATATGGCCCTGGGTTCAATCTTCAGTACCACACACACACAAAATTCAAGATATGCATTTAGAACCCAGTATCGTGCTGCATTCCTGTAATCCCAGACTTGGGAGGTTAAAACAGGAGAATCACAAGTTCCAGGACAGCCTCAGCAATTTAGTGAGACCCTGTTTCAAAATAAAAAGTAAAAAATAGGGCTGGGAAGCCAGGCGTGGTGACACATGCTTGTAATCCCAGTACTTGGGGAGGCTGAGACAGGAGGATCACAAGTTCACAGCCAGCCTCAGCAACTCAAGGCCCTCCACAACTTAGTGAGACCCTGTTTCAAAATAAACAATAAAATTGGACTGAGGGTATAGCTCAGAGGTAGAATATTCTGGGATTCAATTCCCAGTACCAAAAAATAAATAAAGCTGGGGGTATTGATTGAAGGTAGAATGCCCTCTACCACACACACAAGGAGGCTGTGCATTCAACGTTGACTACATTCGAAACGTTCTGATGTGGATGTTTTTATTTTCCTGCTATTTTTTCAGGTACTGGGGATTGAATTTAGGGGCGCTCTACCATTGAGCTACACTCCCAGCCCTTTGTGTGTGTATGTGTGTGTGGTACTGTGAATTGAACCCGGCAGCACCTCTGAACCACATCTCCAGCCCTTTTTAAGTTTTGGGTTTTTTTGGAATAGGGTCTCATTAAGTTGCTAAGGGTGGCCTTGAACTTAAAATCCTCCTGTCTTAGCCTCCTGAGTCCTGAGATCATAGCTGTGTACTACCATACCTGCTTGTCCCAGCCCTTTTTAATTTTAATTTTTAATTTAAGTAAGTAGCTGAGGCTGTCCTCAAACTGCGATCCTCCTGTCTCAGCTCCCCAAATGCTGGGATTACAAGTGTGTGCCACCACACCAGCTAATTTTTAATTAATTAATTAATTAATTTTTGTGTGCTGGGAATGGAACTCAGGGGCATCCTACCTCTGAGCTACACCCCCAGCCTTATTTATTTGTTTTTTAAAATTTTTTATTGGTGCATTGCAGTCATACATCTTAATGGGGTACAAGATGGTAGAGGCGTACATGCGCACATCACCCAATTAGCCCTTACCCAATATTTATTTATTTAATTTTTTTTTTTTTTGGTGGTGGTACTGGGGCCCTTCTACCTCCAGGCTACACTCCCAGACCCATTTTTACATTTTTATTTGGAAATAGGGTCTCCTAAACCAGCGCACGCAGCTGGCTTCGAACCTGCGCGATCCTCCTGTCTCTGCCTCCCAAGCGCAGGGATTACAAGCGTGCGCCACCATGCCCGGCCTATTTATTTAATTTTGAAACGGGGTCTCATAAATTGCAGATGGCCTCACTAAGTTGTTGAGGCTGGCTTCGAACCTGCAACCCTCCTGTTTCAGCCTCTAAAGTATTGGGATTACAAGTGTGCGACACCACGCCTGGCTTTCCTGGCCCCCTTTTCTTCAGCCAGAAGTTGTTTGATGGGACAAGGCTGTGCTCTTAGCTCATCTATACTTGCTGAGGTTGTCCTTGAACTTGCGACCCTCCTGTCCAAGCCTCTGAAGTACTAGGATTACAAGCGTGAGCCACCACATCTAACTTTTAGTTTTTATTTTGAGACAGAGTCTCACTGAATTGCCTAGGCTGGCCTTGAACTTGCAATCCGCAGCCCCCTGAGTAATTGGGATTACGGGCAAGTGCCGCTGTGGCCAGCTATTTTCCTGCTTTCTAAATAGCGTGTGGTATTTTTATTTCCTCTTTAACTTGCCAACTATTTAACAGAATGGTTTAAAGGTTCTAAGTAAGCCGGGCCCAGTGGCACGTGCTTGTAATCCCAGAATTTGGGAAGCTGAAACAGGAGGATCACAGGTTTAAAGCCAGCCTTGGCAATTTAGTGAGGGTCTCCTCAACTTAGTGAGACCCTGTTTCCAAATAGAAATAAATCAGGCTAGAAATGTAGCTGAGAGGTAGCATGTCCCTGGGTTCAATCCCTAGTGCCATAAAGTAAAAAGTAAAAGTTCTAAGCAGCCAGGCATGGTGGCGCATACCTATAACCACCCCTGTTTCCAAACAAAAAGCAAACAGGGCCAGGATAAGCCAGGTGTGGTGGCACACACTTGTGATCCCAGTACTTGGGAGGCTGAGACAGGAGGATTGCAGGTTCGTGGCCAGCCTCAGCTAAGTATCAAGGCCCTCCACAACGTCGTGAGACCATGTTTCAAAATAAAGAATAAAAAATAGGGCTGGGGGGTGTAGCTCAGAGGTAGAATGGCCCTGGGTTTAATCCCTGTATTGGGGGAAAAAAAAAAAAAAAAAAGAATGTAACTTGGCGGGAGGATGCTCCCGGATTCAAACCCCAGCACCGCAAAAAGAAATAAGTTCTAAGCAGCTTGACATTTTCCCAATGATTGTTTTTTTTCTTATTCTTTTAGTTCCAAAGCTAAAAATTCAACAGCATTGAACAAATTAAAATGCCAAAATCAGCCGGGCGTGGTGGCGCACGCTTGTAATCCCCGCACTTAGGAGGCAGAGACAGGAGGATCGCGCAGGTTCAAAGCCAGCCTCCCTGGCTTAAGAGACCCTGTTTCCAAATAAAAATGTAAAAATAGGTCTGGGAGTGTAGCCCGGAGGTAGAAGGGCTGCCAGGAACCCCAGTACCACCAATAAATAAATAAATAAAAATAAAATAAAATAAAATGCCCAAATCACTCGCTGATAACTGTTGCTGCTAATTTTTGGAGTTTTTCTTTCTGGACCTTCCTTTCACAGATAGACAAGTACCTGGCTCAATTATCTGCCTGAGGTGCTCAGGGAGCGGAGGAAAGGCAGAGCCCAAGGGGAGAAAGGAAATGGACCATATTCGCAGCATTTAATTTCCCTAAACCAAACGTACTTCTGAGGTGGGGACAAACGCATCCGCGCCAGGCACAGCCACGCTTGCGTCAAGATGAGCACTTCTCTGTCCAGGGCTCTTTAAAATCTATTTGCCAAGGCATCAAAGTCCATCAAACTTTTCTCTAGACATAGGCACAAAATCAACTTAAAAAAAATCTTAACCTCCACTGCACGAGTTACTTATTTAACCAGAGGCAGGCCCACCCCCACCCTGGAACTTACACCAACGAGCCTGGGCGAGCTTGCCCTGCTGAGGGCTAGAGTTCAAAATACGCGTTTGCGTTCTCTGCCAGCTCTCCACTAGCCTTACAAAGGATTTTACTACCTTCGAGATAGCACAGACAGAAGAAATACTCAATTTATAACATAAACTAAGATAAATTCTCTCATATGTATACATGAGTCATCAAAGTTCAGATACATATAATAAATTAGTGAATCTGAATTATAACTGATCCGTCCAGTCATCCCCTAATTTCTGGTAATTAACTAATTGATTGATTTTTGTGGTACTGGAGATTGAGCCCAGGGGTAGTCTACCTCCAAGTTATACCCCCCAGCCCTTTTTATTTTTTAGTTTTATTTTTTGCAGTACTGGGGATGGAACCCAGGGCCATTCTACCTCTGAGCTACACCCCCAGCCCTATTTTTTATTCTTTACTTTGAAACAGGGTCTCACTGAGTTGCAAAGGTCCTAAGTAGTAGCTGGGGCGGAGACAGGAGGATTGCTGTTTGTAAATAGCCGCAGCTACTCCTTAGTGAGGCCCTTTGCAACTCAGTGAGACCCTGTTTCAAAATAAAGAATAAAAAATAGGGCTGAGGGTGTAACTCGAAGGTAGAATGCCCCTGGGTTCCATCCCTGGTACCTTAAAAAGAAGAAGAAGAAGAAGAAGAAGAAGAAGAAGAAGAAGAAGAAGAAGAAGAAGAAGAGGAGGAGGAGGAGGAGGAGGAGGAGGAGGAGGAGGAGGAGGAGGAGGAGGAGGAGGAGGAGGAGGAAGGTCTAACCTAGGTTGCTGATGGTCTTGCTACATTGCTGAGGCTGTCCTCAAACCAAGATCCTCCTGTCTCAGCCTCCCAAGTACTGAGATTATAGGTAAGTGCCTCCACACCCAGCTTCATTTATTTATTTATTTATTTTTGGTACTGGAGACTGAACCCAGGGCATTCTACCTGTGAGCTACACCCCCATCCCTTTTTATTTTTTATTTTGAAACTGGGTCTAGCTAGGCTGCTGAGGTCAGTCTTGAAGTCCTGGGATTACAGGCACGCACCACTGCGCCGGGCTTATCCGTCTCTTTATTACCTACAGTGTTGGATCTGATTCCTGCTCAGCTCAGCAGGAAGGCACGCTAACACAAAGTTTATTAGTTCTAGATTTACCTAACCTACCTCATCCCTTTGAGACAGAGGACATTAAGATAAGAGTAAGTAAAGTATTTTCAAGACCCGCGGGGACATTCAATTGCCAGCTTTTATACTGTCCTCATCCAGACCCCCCTGGGAGCAGCGCCTAGCAATCTGCGGTTATTGACCTTGGGGGCAGATCACTCCAAACAGGACCATCATCTCAGGGGCACCGCACTTAACCCTTCTAGGATCCCAGGTCTGATACATAAACACACTAACCCCTTCACAAGAGTAACTGTCTCCTAAGACCCACTGCTTCCCTTCCGGGACCCCGGTTTGCTAGGTAAGTAAATGGAGATTGTCCTCTGAGCCGTTCCTGCCGACACTTGCTAATCCCTGGGTGGCCCAAATGAAGATAGTGACCCACCGGGCCACTGGCCGGTCAAGACTGCCGAAACTTGTACGCCCCTTGCCCCCAACCCAGTTCTTCTTCTCTGTAAATCCAAAGCTCAAGTCAGCGCTGAAGACAGGGTTGAGACACTCCATCTCACTGGGCTTCCCAATACGGCCATTTTTTTTTTTTTCCCGGTACTGGGGATGGAACCCAGGGGCATTCTATCTTTGAGCTTCACCCCAGCCCTATTTTTTATTCTTTATTTTGAAACAGAGTCTCACTGAGTTGCAAAGGGCCTCACTAAGTAGCCGAGGCTGGCGGTGAACCAGCGATCCTCAGGTCTCAGCCTCCCAAAGGCTGGGATTACAAGCATGCGCCACCACGCCCAGCTTTGGCCATGTCAATTAAAGCTCCTTTCCTGCTGCTCACCACAATGTTTTGTTTGTTTGTTTGGTTTTTTGTTTGGCTTGGTTTTTTGTGTGTGTTTGTGTGTGCGTGTGTGGTACTGGGCATTCTACCTCTGAGCTATATCCTATTTTATCACTTATGTATTTATTTGTTTATATTTATTTATATATTTTGCAGAACTGGGGATTGAGCCCAGGGGCATTCTACCTCTGAGTTTCACCCCCAGATCTATTAATTAATTAATTAATTTATTTATTTATTTATTTTTGAACTAGGGTCTCACTAAGTTGCAGAGGGCCTCACATGTAGCTAAGGCTGGCCGTGAACCTGAGATCCTCCTGTCTCAGCCTCCCAAGTACTGGGATTATGAGCTCTTATTTTTCATCTTGAAACAGGGCCTCACTAACTTGCTGAGGCTGACCTCTCCTGTGTCATCCTCCTGTCTCAGCCTTCCAAGTACTGGGATTACAGCTGTGTGCTCCTATGTCAGGCTTCTGTTTAGGTTTTTGGGTGAGTGGACAGACCTAATTGGTCGGGCCTCTGGCCTAGGACTCTGATAACACAACCAGAGCACCTAAACCAGACACCGGGCCTTACCCTTGGCCTCCTTCTCCCCATTCACAGGCTCCCCAGAGCGTCTTGAACCTCTCTCAAGCCATTTACTTTATTTATTTATTTATTTATTTATTTATTTATTTATTTATTTATTTTTTGGTGGTACTGGGGGTGGAACCCAGGGGCTTTCTACCTCAGGCTGTACTCCCAGACCTACTTTATATTTTATTTGGAAACAGGGTCTCACTAAGTTGCTGTGGGCCTCGCTCAGTAGCTGAGGCTGGCTTCGAAGCTGGCGATCCTCCTGTCTCAGCCTCCCAGGCGCGGGGATTACAAGCGTGCGCCACCACGCCCGGCTCCATTTGCTTCTTTCTGTCCATCCTCAGCACTCCTGCCCCAGTTCAGGTCTCCTGTGATGGTATCCTAGGGATTTCTCCTTTCTCTTCGCTCCCCTATTATCCACAAAACATCCAGAAATCTCAGTTTGGGACAGGGCTGAGGACCTTGGAGCAGCAGGGATTGAAGAAGGCCATCTGTGTCACCTTCTGTGATGTGGGGGAGGAGGTGGAAGACCAGGGGCGCCCAGAGAGCAGGGCCCACGGCCATTGAGATAACAGTTCAAATCAAGGATTGACATTGGTCAAGAGAAGCCCTGTGTGGTGGTGCACGCTTGTAATCCCAGTAACTTGGGAGGCTGAGACAGGAGGATCACAGGTTTTGTGGTACTGAGGGTGGAACCCAGGGGCTTTCTACCTCGGGCTATACTCCCAGACCTATTTTCTGTTTTATTTGGAAACAGCCTCAGCAAAGTAGTGAGACTCTCACTACCCTCGTGAGAACCTGTTTCCAAATAAAAATAAAATAGAACAAAGAAATTGGTCAAAAAGAGCCAGGCGTGGTGGTGCACACTTGTAATCCCAGCATCCGGGAGGCTGAGACCTGAGGATCGCGGTTCATGGACAGCCTCAGCTACTTAGTGAGGCCCTTTGCAACTCAGTGAGACCCTGTTTCAAAACAAAGAATAAAAAAAAAATAGGACTAGGGGTGTAGCTCGGAGGTCGAATGCCCCTGGGTCAAATTCCCAGTACCATTAAAAAAAAAAAAAAAAAAAAAAACTGATCAAAAAGACAATAGTTCCCCAAGACTCGGTTCTGAGCAACCATAAAAGAGCAGATGAGGAACCTCAATACGGCTTAAAAGCCCACCTCCTAAGAACTTTGGGGGGTTTCTCTTTTTGGGGAACCCCCACTCCATCCCACGTGTATGTGTGTCAGGGGTTATTTTTGTCCTCTATCTTTTCTTGACTTAAAATAAACTTTCCTACTATTCCTTTACCTTTCATTAACCCTTAGGCTTCATTTAATCACTGGGCATGGTGGTATGCACCTGTAATCCCAATACATGTGAGGCTAAGACAGGAGGATCGCAGGTTCGAGGACAGACTCTTAAATTAATGAGACTCTCAGCAATCCAGCAAGACCTTGTTTCAAAAATAAATAAACCGGGCGTGGTGGTGCACGCTTGTAATCCCCGCGCTTGGGAGGCGGAGACAGGAGGATCACACTGGTTCGAAGCCAGCCCCACCGGCTTAAGAGACCCTGTTTCCAAAAATAAAAAAAGCATAAAATAGGTCTCGGAGTGTAGCCCGGAGGTAGAAGGGCTTCCAGGGACCCCAGTACCACCAAACAAATAAACAAAACAAAAACAAAAACAAAATAAATAAATAAATAAACAGAGCTAGGGATATAGCTTGAAAATAGAACGCTCTTGAGTTCAATCCTCACTACCACCAAAAAGAAAAAATCCACAGGACAAGGTCTCTGTAAGAGGAGACACCCCTGTTTCAATCTGTCACGGGAATCCCAGTTTGATGATGGGTCCGGCGCAGTTCCCAGGCTTGGGGAGGGGGACTGACCTCAGGGATGCAGGGTCTTTGCTTCCGTGGCAGAAAAGGATTTCAGGGGGAGCCAGTCAGCGACAGTGAGGTTTATTTAGAAAAGTGGAGGGTACGCATATCAGGGAGAACGCGGTCCACCTCAGGTGTGAGCAGGACACTTGGGGCCTCACAGTTCTTTTATAGGAGACCCCGCGGGGGTGAGCAGGGGGCGCAGAGCAGGGCCGGCAGTCCGGTTCTTCTCTGAATTCTCAGGCTTCTGACATCAGCTTGATGGCAGGCGCCTGGGCTTGACCAAGTGTCACGCTCTTTTAACACCATTCCCTCCAGACCTTTCTTATCAGTCTAAAATATGCTCTGCTGGTCAGCAAGACATATGTACATAATTAACTGGATGGATAGTGCTGAGACTTAGAGGATTCTTTGTTTACCAAATTTTTTTAGAAACTTTAAGTCCCAGGGAACATAGATCTTTAGGGTTAAGGGTGAAGGCATGACAGGAATGTGTTCCTAATGGAAAGCAGACCCCTTAGGGTCAAGATAAGTGCCATCTTGAAGTTTTTAGGTTTTTTGTTTTGTTTTTTTGTTTGGTACTGGGGCATCCTACCTCCGAGCTAATTCCCACACCAATTTGTGTGTGTGTGTGTGTGTGTGTGTGTGTGTGTGTGTGTGTGTTACTGGGGATGGAACCCTTCTCCGGGCTACATTCCCAGACCTATTTTATATTTTTATTTGGAAATGGTCTCTTAAGTTAGCGAGGCTGCCTTTGAACCTGCGCGATCCTCCTGTCTCCTCCTCCCAAGCGCGGGGATTACAAGCGTGCGCCACCATGTCCGGCCACCAGTTTTTAATTTTTATTTTGAAACAAGATCTGGCTAGGTTGCTGAGAGTCCCACTACTTGCTGAGGTTGTCCTTGAACCTGTGATTCTTCTGTCTCAGCCTCCCAAGTACTGGGATTACAGGCATGTGCCACCATGCCTGGCTGAAGTTTTTAGATTTAAAGCTATTGTCTGCCAGGTGTGGTGGTGTATGTTTCTAATCTCAATACTTGGGAGGCTGAAAAATGAGGATCTCAGGTTTATGGGCAGCTTCAGCAACTTAGTGAGAACTTGTTTCAAAATTAAAGAGAAAATAAGCCGGGCGTGGTGGCGCACGCTTGTAATCCCCGCGCTTGGGAGGCGGAGACAGGAGGATTGCGCAGGTTCGAAGCCAGTCGCGCTGGTGTAAGACACCCTGTTTCAAAAATATAAAATAGGTCTGGGAGTGTAGCCCGGAGGTAGAAGGGCTTCCAGGAACCCCAGTACCACCCCCGCAAAAAAAAAAAAAAAAAAAAAAAAACCGGAAACAAAATTAAAGAGAAAATAGGGCTGGGGGTGTAGCTCAGAGGTAGAGCGCCCCTGGGTTCCATCTCGAGCATCACACACACACAGAAGGAAACAGCTACAGCCTCCCCTTCTTTCTCCCTCTCTCTCTCTCTCTCTCTCTCTCTCTCTCTCTCTGTGTGTGTATTGTGCTGGGGATGGAACCCAGGAGTATTCTACCTTTACGCTACACCCCCAGCCCTATTTTATTTACTTATTCAGAAACAGGGTCGCACAGGTTACTGAGAGCCTCGCTAAGGTGCCAAGGCTGGCTTTGAACCTGCGATCTGCCAGTCTCAGCCTCCCAAGTACTGAGATTACAGGTGTGTGTGCGTGCCACACCCCACTTACTTATTTCCCCTGTCCTACCTCACCTATTGTGCAGATCTGGTTGAGGACTCCTCTTCTGTGGGTCTATTTGCCCTCAGGGTGGGTTATCAGTGACGGGACAAGAGAAGGAATGCTGGGATGGCGGGCAGCTTGGTCACAGTGACACCAGCCAGACCATTTCTGCTGTGTAACAGCCTTGGTGCTGGTGGGGCGGGCGTTTCCGTGCAGGGCCAAGGGTTCAAGGTCACAGCCTAAGCCAGGCTCAGGTGTGGAGAGAGCAATCCTGCTCTAAGGAGGGCTGTACAATGGGCCAGTGCTATGGATCACTGCTGGAAAGAAATGGACATAGGGGCCAGAAGGGAAAGAAGGCATTCCTAGTTCTACGAAGAAAGGAACTGAGTCTGATATGAGTTCCTGTCCCGTTCACCATATGCCTGGCACACACGCGCCCATTAGCACTAGCTGCTTCCGTGCATGAGCAAGCCCCATTCTTGGGCCATCTTGAGCTCTGGTTTTATTTGTTTATTTATTCATTCCTTTTCATTTTTTGTGGTTCTGGGGCTTGAGCTCAGGGAGTATTCTACCTCTGAGCTACACCCCCTGCCCTATTTTTTATTCTTTATTTTGAAACAGGATCTCCCTGAATTGCAAAGGGCCTCACTAAGTGGCTGAGGCTGTCCATGAGCCGCGGTCCTCCTGTCCCAGCTTCACAAATGCTGGATTACAAGCCTGTGCCACCACGCCCAGCTATTTATTTATTTATTGTGGTACTGGGGATCAAACCTAGTGGACTTCCACTTCTGAGCTACACCCCCTGCCCTATTTTTTATTCTTTATTTTATTTTTATTCTTTATTTTGAAACAGGGTCTCACTAAATTGCAGAGGGCCTCACTAAGTTCTGAGGCTGGCCAGAATCTGCAATACTTCTCAGCCTCCCAAGTACCCAGCTTACAAAGCATGCCCCACCACACCCGGCTTAACCTTTATTTTACAAAGGGGTCCAACGAAATTGCTGAGGCTGGTCTCCTACCTGAGGTCCTCCTGTACCAGCCTCACACATTAGCTGGGTCTGGACAGGGGCCAGTCAGAGCCCAGGGCCTTCAACCCCAGAACTCGCTTCCTCGATCCCTGAGCCATCACCCCAACATGGGTGCCCAGGAGACAGCTCTGAAGCAGTCCCGGGACCAGGGCCACCAGAGCGTCGGGGAGGGACAAAGTTGAGGCCTTTAGCCCAGGAGTCTTTGGGGAAGCCAGACAGCGTCAGGGCGAGCGGGTGCAGAGCGCAGATGAGGATGGCCATTGTGGAGGGGTGACCCTGGAGGGCATCGGCTGCACCGCCGATGGCCAGGGGCCAAGCCCGGGCCCCAGGCCAGCTCGAGCCGGCAGGCGGCGCCAGAGCGCACCGGCCGCGTGACTCGGTCCGGAGTCCGGCCGGGCGGGGCGAGGGGCGGGCCGGCGTCTTTGGGTGTCGGAGCGCAGCGACCGTCGCGCGGCGGGACGATCGGCAGACAGACGGACCGACGCCGAGCGGGACCGCAGGGCCATGGCGGAGCGCGCCGCTCGCCGCTGCTGCCTGGGCTGGGACTTGAGCACGCAGCAGGTACGGGGCCCTGGCCGGCCGCGTGGCGATGCCCTGCCCACGGGACCCGGGCCTTCCGGAACCGGCGGGCGCCCCCCGGGGGACCCCGGCCCCTGCAGGGACCCGGGGCGGGGCGCGCCTGGGCATCCTCACCCGGGAGCCGCGGACCGGCGGACCTGGGCACCCAAAGGCCGGTGGCCTGGAGCCCGATCGTCGCTGGAAACTTTTTCTTTCTTTTTAAGCAAAATGGGCACAATGTACAAATGGACTTTGCCCCTCCCCGTGGTCACCCTTGGCTGGCACCTGCGTGCCTAGGTCTGGGATGCAGGGCTGCTGGCCAGAGAGGGCCGAATCCAACTTTGCCATCCAACTGGGCACGAGGTGACCGGGAAACCCTTTCTCCTTACTTGTGTTGGGGGATAAATACCGTCGAAGTCAAACAGCTCTCTTCAGCCTGGCGTGGTGGCGCACGCTTGTCATCCCAGCCTTCGGGAGGCCGAGACAGGAGGATCGCGGTTTGCGGACAGCCTCAGCTACTTAGTGATGCCCTCTGCAACTCAGGGAGACCCTGTTTCAAAATAAGGAATAAATATAGGGCTGAGGGTGTAGCTGGGAGGTAGAATGCCCCTGGGTTCCATCCCCAATACCACCAACAAAACAAAACAAAACAAAACAAAACCCTCTCTTCAAATGGAGCAAAGGAGCATCCTGTGGGGCCCCAGATAAGTGGCCTGTCCTCAGGCTGGACTTCGGTTTCTCCTGTTGTAGGCCTGAGCTGGGGATCCACTTCTCTGAGACCATCACGTGTCTCTGGACAGCCCACGGCCTTGCCTGGTCCCAGACCCTTGCAGACATGATCCCCTTCACCCCCGGTTCTGGGTCCCATTACTTAGCTGAGGAAGAGCCTCCTTGCCAGGTGCCGGACAGCTGATCTGCACCACTGGGTTGGCATTGTCTGTTTGGGGAGCTAAGATTCCTGGCCATGCATGGATGTGTGTGCTTAAATCCAGTGTCTTCATTTTACTAATGAAGAAATGGGTATGGCCCCAGGAGAGGCCGTGTTGCCATGGTTACCATGGTACATCTGAGCCTCCAGGGAGGTGGCGAGGCTGAACCTTGCTTAGTGAGGTTAGCAACCCCTGCTCCAGTGTAGAAAGGGAGGGAAAGGCTTTACAGTGTGTGTGTGTGTGTGTGTGTGTGTGTGTGTGTGTGTAACTGGAGATTGAATCCAGTGGCATTTTGCCCCTGAACTACACCCCCAGCCCTATTATTTATTTATTTATTTATTTAGTGGTACTAGGAATGAAACCCAGAAGCTTTCTACCTCCGGGCTATACTCCCACACCTATTTTATATTTTATTTGCAAACAGGGTCTCACTAAGTTGCCGAGAGCCTCACTAAGTAGCTGAGGCTGGCTTCGAACCTGTATGATCCTCCTGTCTCAGCCTCCCAAGTACCGGGATTACAAGCGTGCGCCACCATGCCCAGTTCCCTATTTTATATTTTAATTTTGAGACGGGGTCTCACTAAATCGTGGAGGGCCTCACTAAGTTGCTGAGGTTGGCCTCAAATCTTCCATCTTCCTTGTCTCAGCCTCCCAAGTACTAGGATTATAGACGTGAGCCACCATGCCTGGCTATTTTTAATACTTTCATTAGTGCATTTTGATTATAGATCATAGAAATCTGTAAATTTTTTTGCAGTACTAGAAATTGAACCCAAGGGTATTCCACCTCCGAGCTATATCCCCAGCCCTATATTTTATTCTTGAATTTGAAACGGTCTCATTAAGTTGTGGAGGGCCTCACTAAGTAGCTGAGGCTGTCTGAGAACCTGCGGTCCTCCTGTCTCAGCCTCCCAAGTACTGGGATTACAAGAGTGGGCCTCCAGTTTATACATTATTTTTTAAATTGCCTTCTAGGTGAAAGTTGTTGCCGTTGATGCAGAACTGAATGTGTTCTATGAGGACAGTGTGCATTTTGATAGAGACCTTCCAGAATTTGGGTATGTATCTGATGTTCATGTGTGTGTTTGGGGGTGGTTTTGAAGTCCTTCCAAAATCTTTTATATACACGGACCACACTGTGTTAGCTTCACCAAACTACAGGATTGTCTAATCAGACATGTGCTGTGAAAACTTTTCTCATCTGGTCAGTTGTCTTTTCTTTCTTTTTTCCTTCCCTCCCTTCCTTCCTTTTTGAGAAAGAATACCCCGGGTTCAATCTCAGTAACCTATCCCCACAGGTATCAGTGTTACGGAGTATATTTTATTCTAATGGAAAGAGAAGCCGGGCGTGGTGGCCCATGCTTGTAATCCTAGCATTCGAGAGGCTGAGACAGGAGGATCGTGATTCACGGACAGCCTCAGCTACTTAGAGGCCATTTGCAACTCAGTGAGACGCTGTTTCATTAAAAAAAATAAATAAAAAATAAGCCGGGCGTGGTGGTGCACGCTTGTAATCTCAGCATTCGGGAGGCTAAGACAGGAGGATCGCGGTTCGCCGACAGCCTCAGCTACTTAGTGAGGCCCTCTGCAACTCAGTGAGACCCGGTTTCAAAATAAAGAATAAAAAATAGGGCAGGGGGTGTAGCTCGTAGGTCAAATGCCCCTGGGTTCCACCTCCAGACTCGCAAAATAAAATAAAATAAAATAAAATAGGGCTGCAGGTAAAATGCCCCTGGGTTTTATCCCCAGTACTGCAAAAAAAAAAAAAAAAAAAAGGAATCCAATCCAAGCTGGGTGTGGTGGCACCGGCTTATAATCCCAGTATTGGAGAGAGAGACTGAGACGGGAGGTTCGCAGGATCAAAGCCAAAGCCACCTCAGCAACTTAGTGAGTCTGACAACAGCCTAGTGAGACCCTGTTTCAAAAAGACCCTGTGTTAAAACTAAAAAATAAAATAGGACTGGTAGTACATCTTAGAGGTACAGTGCCCTTGGGTTTGATCCCCAGCACCCCCCTCCCCACATACACACAAGGAATCTGTTAAATATATGTTAATGTGGGCGAGGTGGGTGTAGCTCAGTGGTAGAATGCTTGCTTAGCGACTGCAAAGCCTCGGGTTTGAGCCTCAGTACTGTAAAAACAAATGTATAATTTCACGAGTTTTGACAGAGGTAGACCCACACCTGTGAAGCCACCAGCATTATCAGGACATTGAATGTTTACGACACCCCGAAAGGTCCCTGTGGCCTTTAGCCTGTTCTCCCCTCCCCACTGAACTCAGGCCGCTGATGGGCCCTGTTCTCGCTGTTGGTGAATTCGCCTTTTCTGGTCTGTTTCTTTGGTTACAGTGACATCATCTTGGTCCATAACCACTTGAGAGTCATCTCTGGTGGTGCAGATGTTAGTAGTTCATATTTTTTGTTGCTCTGTGGTGCTCCCATTACACACACACACACACACACACACACACACCCACACACCAGTTTATCTCTTTACCTGTTTAGGTAGACCTGAGTTGACTCCATTTGTGCGTGCATGTGTGCGTGTGTGCGTGCGTGCGTGAGTGCGTGTGTGTGTGTGTGTTACTACCTCTGAGCTACACTACAAGCTCTATTTTTATTTATTTATTTATTTATTTTTAATTATTTTGGTGCGGGGGTATTAAACCCAGGGACATTCTACTTTCAAATTATACCCCTAGCCTTATTTTTTAATTTTTATTTTGAAACTGGTCTTGCTAGGTTGATGAGAGTCTCACTACTTGCTGAGGTTGTCCTCAAACCTGTGGTCCTCCTGTCTCAGCCTCCCAAGTACTAGGATTACAGGTGTGTGCCTCCACACCTGGCTCATTTAAAATAAATAAATAAAAAATAAGGATGCTATGAACTTTTTTTAAGATTGCAAATCTTTCTGTGCCTTATTCTTTCGTTATATAACTTGCCTCTTTGCAGTAAACTCTGAGACTGTTCCCATGATTATGCAATATGTAAAATAAGACACCTAGGAAACGAAATAGAGGTGTTCTACAGGGACTGGAAGGGCTGGATACCTAGTGATGGGATGGATGCTGATCCTAGTTACCTAATGGCGTCTTGGTAAGGATTCTGGCCTGGTTACTATTTTAGTTGTGTGTGTATGTGTGTGTGTGTATGTGTGTGTGTGTGTGTGTGTGCAACTGGGATTGAACCCAGAGGCTTTCTACCTCCTAGCTATACCCCCATCCCTTCTATCTATTTATCTATATGTATCTACCTACCTACCTACCTATCTATCATATCTATCTATCTACCTATCATATCTATCTATCATATCTATCTATCCTATCTATTTATCTACCTATCTATTTGTGGTACTAGAGATGGAACCCAGGGGCTTTCTACCTCTTAGCTATACCCCCAGCCCATCTATCTATCTATCTATCTATCTATCTATCTATCTATCTATCATCTATCTATCCGTGGTACTAGAGATGGAACCCAGGAGCATTCTACCTCTGAGCTACACTTTTTTTCGGTACTGGGGATGGAACCCAAGGGCGTTCTGCCTCCGAGCTACACCCTCAGCCCTATTTTTTTATCCTTTATTTTGAGACAGAGTCTCACTGAGTTGCAGAGGGCCTCAGTAAGTAGCTGAGGCTGGCCATGAACCATGATCCTCCTGTCTCAGCCTCCCAAATGCTAGGATTACAAAGGTGCACCACCACGCCCGGCTTCTACTTATTTATTTTTGGTACTGAGGATTAAACCCAGAGCCATTCTACCTCCAAGCTACACCCTAGCCCAATTTTATTTCTTATTTGGAAACAGGGTCTCACTAGATTGCTGAGAGCCTCTCAAAGTTGTCAAAGCTGGCTTTGAACCTATGATCCTCCTGTCTCAGCCTCTCAAGTGCTGGGATTATAAGCCTGCGCCACCATGCCCAGCTCTATTTTTCTGGGTTTTTTTTTTTTTTTTTTGAGGATCTGGGGATGGAACCCAGAGGCATTTGACCCCCGGGCTACAGCCCCTGCCCAATTTTTTATTCTTTATTTTGAAACAGGTTCTCACTGAGTTGCAGAGGGCCTCACTAAGTAGCTGAGGCTGTCTGCGAACTGCGATCCTCTAGTCTCAGCCTCCCAAATGCTGGGATTACAGGCATGCGCCACCACGCCTGGCTTATTTTTCTGTTTTGAAACAGGGTTTCACTAGGTTGTTGAGAGTCCTACTACATTGCTGAGGCTGTTCTTGAACCTGCAGTCCTCCTGTCTCAGCCTTCCAAGTACTAGAATTTCAGGTGTGCACCACCATGCCTGGCTCTGGCCTGTTTGTTTAATATATAAAGTTTAAACTCATAGTTGAAAGCTGGATTTTATTGAATTATCTCTTTGCAGGAGAGCTTTTTTAGGGGAGGGTGGTCCTGGGGATAGAGTGCAGGGGCTTTCTACCTCTAGGCTCCACTCACAGGCCTATTTTATTTTTTATTTGGAAACAGCGTCTCGCTAAGTTGCTGAGGCTGGCTTTGAACCTACGGTCCTCCTGTCTCAGCCTTCCAAGTACTAGGATTAAAAGCATGTGCCACCATCCCTGGCAGCAGGAGGGTCTTAATAGGGGTAAGCAGCATGAGGAGAGGTTCAAGGAACCTTCCAGAACTTGCAGCTCAGGAACTCCCTGGGCTGCTGTGGGAAGTAAGAACTGTTTTTTCTTAGTGGGGGGTGCTTCTGGGGGTGAGCCCGGGGGCATTCTAACTCTAGACTATACCTCTAGCCCTTTTTATGTTTCATTTTGGAACAGAGTCTCACTAGGTTGCTGAGGCTGGCCTCAAATGTGCAATCCCCCCTGCCTCAGCCTCCCGAGTACTGGGATTATGGGTGTGCTCCACCATGGCTGGCTGGGTGAGAGTTCCTGCAGGTGCAGCACCGCTGTGTAGTCAGCCACATCGCTGAACCCACAGAAGCTTTTAATTCAACACTGCCCTGCCCTGCTTCATGGCCGGCACCAAGTGGCACCATCTCTGCGTTTCTGGCTGGGCCTCTTATATCTCGAAGGCTTACTGAGAAGATGGCTTTCAGAGAGGTACCACCTCTGGGCCGCTCCTAGCCTCTTCTGGCAGCATCGGTGCCTGCTCAGTCCCCAGCTCCCGCCACAGGTAGCGGGGGAGGTTGACCGCTGGTCACCAGCACCTGTCGCCACAGCCCTGAGGCTCTGCCTCACACTCTCCTCTTCCCCTGCAGGACGCAGGGTGGTGTCCACGTGCACCAGGACAAGCTGACGGTCACCTCTCCGGTCCTGATGTGGGTCCAGGTAAGCACAGGGACTCCTTCCTTCCTCTGTCCCCAACCTATCTCACCGACTCTTGGCAGTTGCTAGGAAGCCGCAAGGTGGAAGCGCTCAAGCCGTCCGGTTCTGGGTCTTGTTAAGCCAGAGCATCTGTTGAGACCAGGTCCTCAAAGTCAGCGTCCAAGTGGCTCCTGGAGCAGGCTGAGCCCTAGCTGGTGTCAGTACTCGCGGGCTAAGAGACTCTCAGAAGGTTCCAGGGGGCCGCGGCAACTGGGAAGTGTAGCCAGTGCCATCTCTTTTTTTCCACTTATTTAAGATATTTTAGAGCCAGGTGTGGTGGCGCATGCTTGTAATCCCAGCATTTGGGAGGCGGAGACAGGAGGATCACGGTTTACTGTCAGCCTAAGTGACTTAGTGAGGCCCTTTGCGACTTAGTGAGACCCTGTTTCAAAATAAAGAATAAAAAATAGGGCTGGGGGTGTAGTTCAGAGGTAGAATGCTCCTGGGCTCCATCCCTAGTACTGCAAAAAAGAAGAAAAAAAAAAAGAATTTAGAGCCAGGCATGGTGGCATATACCTGTAATCTCAGTGTTTGGGAGGCTGAGACAGGAGGACCACGGGTTGGAGGACAGACTCAGCAACTCAGTGAGGCCTCAGCAACCTAGCAAGACCCTGTTTCAAAATAAAAACATGAAAAGGGCATGGAGTGCAACTCAGAGGTAGAATGTCTCTGAGTTTGATCCCCAGTACAATAAACAAAGAAATTTTTTTTTGTGTGTGTGGTACTGGGGTTCCTGGAAGCCCTTCTACCTCCGGGCTACACTCCCAGACCTATTTTATTTTTGGAAACAGGGTCTCTTAAGCCAGCGCGGCTGGCTTCGAACCTGCACGATCCTCCTGTCAGCGCGGCTGGCTTCGAACCTGCACGATCCTCCTGTCTCAGCCTCCCAAGCACGGGGATTACAAGCGTGCGCCACCACGCCCGGAAACAAAGAAAATATTTTTAGCTGTATGCTGTGGTGCATGCCGGTAATCCCCATGCCAGTAATCCCAGTACTTGAGAGGCGGAGACAGGAGGATCTTGAGTCGGCTAAAACAGGAGGTTCGAGGCCAGATTTGGCAATTTAGCAAGAAACTGTCTCAAAATAAAATAAATAAATAAATAAAAAGGATCTGGGCGTGGTGGTACATGCCTGTAATCTTAGTGCTTTGGAGGCTGAGATAGGAGGATTACAATTTCAAAGCCAGCCCTGGCAATTTAGCAAGGCCCTCAGCAATTTAGCAAGACTGTTTCCAAATAATAAGTAAAATAGGGATAGGGTCTAGCTTGGAGGTAGAATGCTTCTGGGTTCAATCCCCAGCATCACAATAAATAAATAAATAAATAATAAATAAGTAAAAAGGGACTGGGTATGTACATTGGGTAGAACACCCCTGGGTTCAATCCCTAGTAACCCCACCCACACAAGATATTTTTAGCATAGTTGACCTTTTGGGGGGTACTGGGGATGGAACTCAGGGGCCTTCTACCTCCGAGGTACATTCCCAACTCTATTTTTTATTCTTTATTTTGATACAGGGTCTAAGTTGCAAGGGCCTCACTGAGTAGCTGAGACTGTCCGCGAACCATGACCCTCCTGTCCCAGCCTCCCAAGTACTGGGATTACAAGTGTGTGCCACCACATCCCGCTCACAGCTGACCTTTTCATTTGTTTTTGTTTGTTTTTAGTTACTGGGGATGGAAGCCAGGGGCATTCTACCTCTGAGCTACACCCCCAGCCCTATTTTTTATTCTTTATTTCGCAACAGGGTCTCACTGAGTTGCAAAGGGCCTCACTGAGTAGCTGAGGCTGTCTGCGAACCGCGGTCCTCCTGTCTCAGCCTCCCGAATGCAGGGATTACAAGCGTGCGCCACGACGGCTTTGACCTTTTAACTCGGTGTGCCCACCTGTTTAATTAGCGTAGTCTAGCATGTACAGCTCCTATTATCAGTCAGGGCAATAGGATCCTATTATCCTTTCTCAGCTGCCCGAAGCCCATGTCATAATGGCGGGGCCTGGTGTGTCATCTTGAGGCTTGTGGTTTATCTGGTTCAGCGGTTGGGTACAGTCATGGCGGCTTCTCTGCTTCTTCCCAGGCTCTGGACATCATTTTAGAGAAGATGAAGGCTTCGGGCTTTGACTTCTCTCAAGTCCTCGCCTTGTCCGGGGCGGGCCAGGTTTGTTTGCAGCACCCCAACTGCCTTGTGAGGGTGACCATCAGGGCAGGGTGCCCGTGCTAGGTTGGGCTGCTCCTGGAGCCCTTCCTTCCTCCCTCCCTTCCTCTCTTTTTCTTTCTTTCTTTCTTTCCTTCCTTCCTTCCTTCCTTCCTTCCTTCCTTCTTTCTTTCTTTCTTTCTTTCTTTCTTTCTTTCTGGAACCCAGGGGCATTCTACCTCTGAGCTCCACCCCCTGCCCTGTTTTTTATTCTTTATTTTGAAACAGGGTTTCACTGAGTTGCAAAGGGCCTTGCTAAGTAGTTGGGGCTGGCTGCGAACGGCACGATCCTCCTGTCTCAGCCTCCCTAGGATGACAAGCATGCACCACCGCGCCCAGCTTGGAGCACGCATTTCAATGCAGTTAAATTGCCACCAGCTATTTTACCGTGGAGACTGTGTAACTCGCCTCCTTGCCAAAGGATCCGAGCCAGTTCTTCTGATGAAGCAGTATATAAAATAGGATGCTTGATGCCGGGCGTGGTGGGCATGCTTGTAATCCCCGCGCTTGGGAGGCGGAGACAGGAGGATGGCATAGGTTTGAAGCCAGCCTCAGCTACTTAGTGAGGCTCTCAGCAACTTAGTGAGACCCTGTTTCCAAATAAAATATAAAATAGGTCTGGGAGTATAGCCCAGAGGTAGAAATCCCCCAAGTTCCACCCCCAGCATCACCCCAAAAAAAATAAATTAATTAAAAAATAAAATAAAATAAAATAGGATGCTTGGAGCCAGGCATGGTGGCGCACACCTATAATCTCAGTACTTGGGAGGCTGAGACAGGAGGATTGCAGGTTTGAGATCAGCCTCGGAAATTTAGTGAGACTTTGGTTCAAAATTAAAAATAAAATAGGGTTGGGATATAGAACCTCAGAGGTAGAACACCCCTGGGTTCAATCTCTATTACCACAAAAAAATTGAAGGAAAAAAAAGTCACGCAGAGCCAGGCGTGGTGGTGCACGCTTGTAGTCCCGGTACTTGGGAGTCTGAGTCAGAAAAGACCGCAGGTTCGAGGCCTGCCTCAGCTACTTAGTGAGGCCCTCCGCAACTTAGTGGGACTGTGTTTCAAAATTAAGGATAAAAAATAGGGCTTCGGGTGTAGCTTGGAGGTAGACTGTGCCTGGGTTCAATCCCAGTACCGCCAAAAAAAAAAAAAAAAAGCACTGAAATGCAGACCAATAATTTTTTTTCCTTCTTCCTACAAGTTTTGGGGTGACAAGGCAGAGTCTTTCCCTTTTACTGAGATGAGAACCACGTCTCATGGTGAGCCCTGTGACCCAGAGGTGGTAGGGAAGGCCTGGAGCTGGTTCTCCGGCATGTGGTCTGGGGTCCCCCTGTCTCCAGGAGGCCGCAGCACCCGTGTGTGGCCACCTGAGCATGCCCGTGTCTCTCCTCCGCAGCAACATGGCAGCGTATACTGGAAGGCCGGGGCCAGCCTGGTGCTGCGAAGCCTGTCGCCAGCCCTCCCATTACACCGGCAGCTGCAGGTGACTGTGGCCGTGTTTTGTGAGTCTGAGAAACTTCTGCAGAGACAGCACAAGGGCCCCAGCGCCTGTGGGCCCTGACGTCTGGGGCTTTCATGCAGCACGGAGAGTGTACGAAGGTGGCTTTGGCAGCCGTTTCGTGAGCACGGTCTGCCCGCCTCCCTTGGCGGATTCTGCCTAGTATCTGAATGTGGGGTGCGGTGCTCACCACCTGTATCCCTTGAGCCCTTGCACACGGTGACCCTGGGCCATCCCTGCGTGCTCCCCTTGGTGATGGTCTGCGGGGAGGCAGCACTCTGGTTCCCCTTGTCCTGGACTCCAAAAGCCCCTCAGAAACCGTACTTTGCTGCAGCTGCAGCCCTTCCCAGCACACTTCCCTGTGCATGGGTGCCTTGCTGCAAGAGCCCTTCAGCCTCAGGCTTCTGGGGATGGACGCACGGCGCCAGGCCCAGGGCTTTCCCGAAGACATCTCCAGGGGAAGGAAGACGTCACACCCACTGTGGCAGGGAGCGTGCCTGCCAGTGCTAAGCAGCGCTTGGTGCCTATGGTAGAGCCCAGATTTGCAGCTCTGCTCTTTGCCCGACGTTTCAGGCTTGCTTTTCTATCGGTGACTGCCCGGTGTGGATGGACTCCAGCACCACAGCCCAGTGCCGCCAGCTGGAAGCTGCCGTGGGGGGTGCCCTGGCGCTCAGCGGCCTCACGGGGTCTCGAGCCTATGAGGTAGGCAGTGCCCGCGACGGGCTGGGGACCTGGGTGGGTTCTTTCTCGGTGGGTGCCTGCGAGGATGGAGTGGTACCCAGGCTTTGTGGGAGTCACAGAAGCCGTGAGGGTGCCGGCAGGAGCCAGGACCGGTCAAGATGCTCTGCATCCTGGTCCAGGCCGACCGGCCTCCTCCTGTGAGCTCCTGGGTCAGCTCAGGGCTGTGAACTCTACTGCGCGCCTCGTGTCTTGCTGCTGTGTTTGGGACTGATGATGATACTTTGGAGCCGGGGGTGGTGCCTGTAATTCCAGTACTTGGGAGGCTGAGACAGGAGGAGTGCAAGTTTACCAGCCTCAGCAATTAATTTAGTGAGACTATCAGCAACCTAGCGAGACCTTGTTTCGAAACAAAAAGGTCAGCCGGCATGGCGGCGCACGCTTGTAAGCACGCTTGTAATCCCAGCATTCGGGAGGCAGAGACCGAAGGATCCCAGTTCACGGACAGCCTTAGCTATGTAGGGAAACCCTTTGTAACTCAGTGGGACCCTGTTTCCAAAAATGAGACCCTGTTTCATAATAAAGAATAAAAAGTAAAGCTGGGCGTGGTGGCACACGCTTGTAATCCCAGCATTCAGGAGGCTGAGACCAGAGGATCGCAGTTCGCAGACAGTCCCAGCTACTTAGTGAGGCCCTCTGCAACTCAGTGAGACCCTGTTTCAAAAAATGAGACCCTGTTTCAAAATAAAGAATAAAAAATAAAGCAGGGTGTTGTGGCACACGCTTGTAATCCCAGCATTCGGGAGGCTGAGACTGGAGGATTGCGGTTTGTGGACAGCCTCAGCTACTTAGTGAGGCCTCTGCAACTCAGTGAGACCCTGTTTCAAAAAATGAGACCCTGCTTCAAAATAAAGAATAAAAAATAAAGTCGGTGTGGTGGCGCACGCTCGTAATCCCAGCATTCGGGAGGCTGAGACTGGAGGATCACGGTTCATGGACAGCCTCAGCTACTTAGTGAGGCCCTCTGCAACTCAGTGAGACCCGGTTTCAAAATAAAGAGTAAAAAAATGGGGCAGGGGGTGTAGTTCGGAGGTCGAATGCCCCTGGGTTCTATCCTCAGACCCACCCACACACATACACAAAGAATAAAAGATAGGGCAGGGGGTGTAGCTTGGAGGTCGAATGCCCCTGGATTCCATAACCAGACCCACAAAAAGACTAATAGTAATAATAAAATAAAATAGGGCTAAGGGCAAGCTCAGACATGAAGGCCCCTGGGTTCAGTTCCTAGTATAAAAAAGGAAAAGAAACAGCAATATGAGCAGCTGGTGGGTGGAGAGACAATCTGGGTCCCCTGCTCTGTCGCTCTGGCCAACATGGTCTCTGTAGTATGAAGATCACGGCCTGTGGGCCGTGTTTGCCCTGTCCTGACATGGGCGAGGCCCTCCCGGGGAGGTGCGGAAGTCACTTCCGTGTCAGGTGGGTGCAGAGGGATTGCTTATTGCCTGAGTATTTGATTATCTAGAAGATTTTAGGACCCAAAGGCCAAAATACATGGTCTTGAGTGTTCTACAGACATTTCTAGGTTGGGGGCCTTTTAAGAGTTTTTATTATACCACCTCATATCCAGAACATGCTGTTAAACTCACTTGCTGGGATTGATGTATTTGTTCTGTGTGTAGAATTTTGGCATCAAAGAATTTGCGCTCTTTCCCCCCAGCGGTTTACAGGAAACCAGATTGCGAAGATTTACCAGCAGAACCCTGAGGCCTACTCACATACAGAGGTTGGTTCAGTGTTGATGTTGCATCGAGTGTCATAGTTGAAGCCAGGCAAGGTGGTACCTGCTTGTAATCCCAGTACTTGGGAGGCTGAGATGGGAGGGTCACAGGTTTGAAGCCAGCCTTGGCAACTTAATGAGACCCTGTTTCTAAATAAGAAATAAACCTGGGCTGGGGGTATAACTTGGAAGTAGAAAGCAGCCTCTGGGTTCAAACTCTAGTAACACACACACACACACACACACACACACACACACACACACACACACACACACACTCACAGTTGATTCGGGCTTGAGACAGGAAGATTGCAGGCTTTTGGCCAACCTCAGCAATTTAGCAAAACCCTGTTTCAAAATAAAAAAATAAAGAGGTGGGGGTGTAGCCTGGGGATAGAATGCTCCTGGGTTCAGTCCCCAATACCTTAAAGCAGTAATAATATAAAGGCCGAAGAGCCAGGCATGGTGGCACATGTAATCCTAGTACTTGGGAGACAGGAGGATCCCGGGTTCACGGCCAGCCTCAGCAGCTCATGAGGCCCTTTGTAATCTAGTAAGACTCTGTTTCAAAATAAAGAATAAAAAATAGGGCTGGGAGTGGAGCTCAGAGGCAGAATGCCTCTGAGATCCATCCCTGATACCACACACGCACACACATTAAAAAAAAAAAAAGGTAAAAAATGTATCTTTTCTATGTTCAGATACACACATACCTATTTTTTGTGTTACAATTGCCTACGGTATTCAGAGCAGTGACATGCTGTAGAGGTTTGTAGCCTTACACCTTGCACTTGGGGTAGGGGAGTCTAGGGCTGTGTGAATACACTGTATCATGTTTACATAGTGATCAAGTCACCCAGTGGGGCATTCCTTAAAATGTATCCCAGGCGGTAAGCATCACTAGATCCAGTTTGCTTTTTCCTGTGTCTCCGTGTTTCCAAAGAGGAGGAGAGGATGGAATTATGGGAAAGAGAAGTCTCAGGCTGTCAGAACCGGGAGGGTGAGGTCTGGGTTCCTGGTGGGAATGGTGGGGACCACCTGAGTCGGAGATCCTAGTGCTCTTGGGCTCTGTCTACAGATTCCTCCGTGGTTGCTGCAGGGTGGGTCAGGGTTCTCTTTGGAAATGGTGGTGCAGGATGGAATGCAGATGCCCGCATTTCCCCCAGCTGCACAGTTACTGAAAGTCAGCACTTAAGGCTGCCCGAGAAGCAGCTCCCGCCCCGGCTGGTGATTTTTATCTTGTAATAAGAAAATGATCAGGTCACACTAAACCAGAATCCCTTTTGAAGCTTGGAAATTAGCATACAGCTTGTTATTTAATGATTCAAGTTTCCAGATTACTCTGCTGCGTTTGCTATTGAATTCTTCTTTTATTTTCTTTTTTTATGTTTTGCAGGTCTAGGGATGGAACCCAGGGGCATTCGACCTCTGAGCTACACCCCCACCCCTATTTTTTATTCATTATTTTGAAACAGGGACTCATTGAGTTGCAAAGGGCCTCACTAAGTAGCTGAGGCTGACCATGAACTGTGATCCTCCTGTCTCAGCTTCACAAATGCTGGGATTACAAGCATGTGCCACCACGCCCAGCTTGTCTCCAAATTCTGTGTGTGGAAGGAAGGTGGCCCAACGGGATAAGAGGTGGTGATGCTCTACTGGTCCCAGAGCCAAAGATGCTCCTGTTGAGTCATAGACCCTCAGGCTGACAGTTAAAATCCACTGGTGCTTGGGAGGCTGAGACAGGAGGATCGAAGGTTCACGGCCAGCCTCAGCTACTTAGTGAGGCCCTCTGCAACTTAGTGAGACCCTGTTTCAAAATAAAGAATAGGGTTGGGAGTGTAGCTCAGAGGTAGAATGCCCCTGGGGTTCAGTCCTCAGCACATCACACACATAAACACACGTCCATTGGTGATTCCTCTGACACATGATTTGGGATCTGTGGTTTCTTAGAAACCAGCTTTCACTTACATTTGTCCTAAAACCCAAACCCCATGAGAATCTTGGTTCATTCTGAGTCCTGTGGTCATACATCTACTTTGCATGACCAGACGCAAAGATCACAGAAAGCCAGGTGTGGTGGTGCACGCCTGTAATCCCAGTACTCGTGAGGCTGAGACAAGAAGCTGGATGGTCAGATCGGGGACAGTCTCAACAACTTAGCAAGACTCTCTGCAATCTAGTGAGACCCTGTTTCACAACAAAAGTAAAAAATTTTAGTCAGGCATGGTGGCACATGCTTATAATCCCAGCATTTGGGAGCCTGAGACCGGAGGATTGCTGTTCGCAGATAACCTTAACTACTTTTTTTTTTTTTTTTTTGGTGGTACTGAGGGTGGAACCTAGGGGCTTTTCTACCTCCGGGCTATACTCCCAGACCTATTTTATACTTTATTTGGAAACAGGGAATCACTAAGTTGCTGAGAGCCTCACTAAGTAGCTGAGGCTGGCTTTGAACCTGCGCAGTCCTCCTGTCTCAGCCTCCCAAGCACTCGGATTACAAGCGTGCGCCACCACACCCGGCTCAGCTTTAACTACTTAATGAGGCCCTTTGCAACTCAGTGAGACCTTGTTTCAAAAAACAAAAAACAAAAAACAAAAAAAACCCCGAAAATATAGGGCTGGGGGGATGTAGCTCGGAGGTACCTAGTTTGGAGCCGCTACGTTCCATCCCCAGTAGTGCAAAAATAAATAAATAAAATAATAAATAATAAATAAATAAAACTTTTTAAAAAGGTCTGGAGTTGTAGCTTTGAGGTAGACTACCCCTGGGTTCCATCCCCCGTGCCAATGAAAAAAAAAATAAAAAAAAAGACCACAGAAGCAGAGGGAGAAAACCAGGGCATGTGGTCCCCAGCATGCGGATTCCAGATGGAGAGCCAGCTGCCCCAGGCACCGGCTCTTTTACAGGGCTTTTGCTTTTTGTTTTGTTGATCATGGCAGCTTCGTGGCCAATCAGATACTGCAGAGCGTGAGCGCTGCCCGCCCCCGCCTCCCTGCCCCTCCCCCAGCACCAGTCCTTGGAGTTCCACCTGCTGTTACCTGGGACGCCCAGTCTCCAGCACTCCCTGGGCACTGTGCTCAAAGTTTCCACTTGTCATCTCAATTTAAAACCCTTTCTGTCTGGGTGTGGTGGTGCACGTTTGTAATCCCAGTATTTGGGAGGCTGAGACAGGAGGATCGCAGGTTCGGGGACGGCCTCAGCAAGTAGTGAGACTCTCATCCATCTAGGGAGACCATGTTTCAAACTAAACATAGAATAGGGCTGGGGGTGTAGCTCGGAGATAGAATGCTCCTGGGTTCAAGCCCCAGTGCCAATAAATACGTATACATATACATATATACATACCTACATACAACTCTGTGTGTGTATGGCATTCAGTAGCTCTAGGGTATATAGAAGGAAGTGACTACTGTGTGTTTCCTTTTTCAGAGGATTTCCTTGGTCAGCAGCTTTGCAGCATCCTTGTTCCTTGGCTCCTACTCCCCCATTGACTACAGTGATGGTAAGCCTCCAGGGTGCTGTAGGGGGGTCCTGTGGGGGCGGTGCTGGTGCAGAGTGCACACAGACCCGAGACCTTTATCCACCCTGGGCAGGTGCTGACCCTACAACTCTCATCAGTTGCCAAGAAAGAAATGTATTAGTTATCTTTTGCTGTATAACAAATGACTCCAGCACTTAGCAGCTGAAGACCTAGCAGTGTCTATCTTCTCACCTGGTGCCTGAGGGTCCGGAGTGTGGGAGTGGCCTGGCTGGGTAGTGCTGGCTGCGGGTGTCTTGGAGGTGGTGGGCAAGCTGGTGGCCTTTGAAGGCTGAACTAGGGCCAGAGGAGCCACCCCAGGATCCCGCATGTAACTGTTGGCAGGAGGGCTTAGTTCCTTACCACACGGGCCCCTATGTGGGGCTGTTAAAAACACTGGAGAGGGAGGAAGGGAGTGAAGTGTGACGCTGCAGAGTGTGTGTGTGTGTGTGTGTGTGTGTGTGTGTGTGTGTGTGTGTTTTACTGGGGATGGAACCCAGGGGCATTCTACCTCCCAGCTACACCCCCAGCCCTATTTTGTGTGTGTGTGTGTGTGTGTGTGTGTGTGTGCGCGCGCGCGGTACTGGGGATGCAACCCAGGGGCATTCTACCTCAGAGTTACACCCCAAGTCCTATTTTTAAGTCTTTTTTTTTTAAACAGGATCTCACTAAGTAGCTGAGGCTGGCTTCGAACCTGTGCAATCCTCCTGTCTCAGCCTCCCAAGCGCTGGGATTACAAGCGTGCGCCACCACGTCCAGCTACCCCAGCCCTATTTTTATTCTTTATTTTGAAACAGGATCTCACTGAGTTGCAAAGGGCCTCACTAAGTAGTAGCTGAGGCTGTTTACAAACTGCGATGAAGATAAATTTCTAACAATTATTTTTGTGTGTGGTCCTAGGATGGAACCCAGGGGCCTTCTACCTCCAGGCCATACCCTCAGCCTTATTTTATTTTTTATTTGAAAACGGAGTCTCACTAAGTTGCAGAAGGCCTCACTAAGTTGCCGAGGCTGGCTTCAAACTTGTGATCCTCCTGTTTCAGACTCCCAAGTATTGGGATTACAAGTGTGTGCCACCACGCCTGGCTAGCTAGTTTCTTTTTTTCTTTTTTTTTTTTTTTTGTGGTACTGGGGTTCCTGGAAGCCCTTCTACCTCTGGGCTACACTCCCAGACCTATTTTTACATTTTTTTATTTGGAAACAGGGTCTCCTAAGCCAGCGCACGCGGCTGGCTTCGAACCTGCGCGATCCTCCTGTCTCCGCCTCCCAAGCGCGGGGATTACAAGCGTGCGCCACCACGCCCGGCCTGGCTAGCTAGTTTCTAACATTTGAACTGTGGTGTGTGTGTGTGTGTGTGTGTGTGTGTGTGTGTGTGTGTGTGTGTTGCTAGGGATTGAACCCAGGGCCTGGTGCAAGTTAGGCAAGCACTCTACCATGAGCTATATCCCCAGCCCTTTTTATTTTACTTTGAGATAGCATCTCAGTCAATTGCCCAGGCGTGTGTGGAATTGAGATGCTTCTGCCTCAGCCTCCTGATTGGCTGAGATTGACAGGCACCACAGCACTGCTCTCTGCTCCCCAGTGCTTAAGTTAAGGGTCTGGGATAGCCAAGCGTGGTGGTGCACACTTGTAATTCTAGTACTTGGGAGGCTGAGACAGGAGGATGTCAAACTATAAAAGCCAGGCATGAGGTTACATGCTTATAACTTGGGAGGCTGAGATGCAAGGATGTCAGGTTCGTGGCCAGCCTCAACAACTTAGTGAGGCCCTCTGCAACAAAGCAAGACCCTGTTTCCAAACAAAATAAAGCCAGCCGGGCGCGGTGGGCACGCTTGTCATCCCCGCGCTTGGGAGGCGGAGACAGGAGGATCGCGCAGGTTCAAAGCCAGCCACGCGCGCTGGCTTGGGAGACCCTGTTTCCAAATAAAAATGTAAAAATAGGTCTGGGAGTGTAGCCCGGAGGTAGAAGGGCTTCCAGGAACCCCAGTACCACCAAAATAAAATAAAGTAATAAAAAATAAAAAAGCCAGGCATGAGGGTACATACTTATAATTCCAGTATTTGGGAGACTGAGACAGGAGGATGGAGGGTTTGAGGCCAGCCTCAGCTACTTAGTGAGGTTCTCCGCAACTTAGTGAGACCCTGTTTCCAAATAAAATAGAATGAAATAGGGCTGGAGAGGTAGAAGGGCCCTGGGTTCCATCCCCTCTACTCCCCACCTCAGCGGTCCAGGGCACAAGTTTCCTTTCTCTCCCAGGCTCTGGAATGAATCTGCTGCAGATCCAGGACAAAGTGTGGTCCCAGGCGTGCCTCGCTGCCTGCGCCCTGCAGTTGGAGGAGAAGCTAGGCCCGCCGGCGCCTTCGTGCTCAATTGTGGTAGGTCCCCTGGCCAGGAATGGGGACAGAGGGTGGGAGCTACTGGAAACACTGCAGGATGGTACAGGTAGGCACACGCACTAGCTCACGGGTGTGTACACGCAGGGCTCAAGTGTTTGGCATAAATTAAGTAATCTGTCTTGGCATTGTGATGCATGCCTGTGATCCCAGTACTTGGGAGGCTGAGACAGGAGGATCACAGGTGGGAGGCCAGCCTCTGAACTTAGTAAGACCCTGCTTCCAGATAAAAAATAAAAAGGGCTGGAGGAGCTGGGTGTGACAGTGCACGCTTATAATCCCAGTACTTGGGAGGCTGAGACAGGAGGATCGCAGGTTCAAGGCCAGCCTCAGCTACTTAGTGAGGCCCTCTGTAACTTAGTGAGACCCAGTTTCAAAATAAAGAATAAAAAATAGGACTGGGGGTATAGCTTGGAAGTAGAATGCCCCCGAGTGGCTCAGAGTTAGAATGCCCCCAGGTTTAATCTCCAGTAACACACACACACACACACACACACACACACACACACACACACACAATTTATTTATTTATTTATTTATTTATTTATTTATTTATTTATTTATTTTGGTGGTACTGGGGATGGAACCCAGAGGCTTTCTACCTCCGGGCTATACTCCCAGACCTATTTTATACTTTACTTGGAAACAGGGTCTCACTAAGTTGCTGAGAGCCTCACTAAGTAGCTGAGGCTGGCTTCGAACCTGTGCTCTCCTACTGTCTCAGCCTCCCAAGCGCGGGGATTACAAGCGTGCGCCACCACGCCCGGCACACACACAAATTTAAATAAGTAAATGAGGGATGGTATACAGCTTGAAGGCAGAATGCCCCTGGGTTCAACACCCAGTACCATAAAATAAAAAAAGAAAAAGAAAGTATTGGCATGGTCAATGCTTTGCCCGCCCATCGCGGGGTGTAGGTGCACATACAGACTGGTATGTGGCAGAGGGGTTTCAGGGTGATGGCATTACCAAGGAGAAGACTGTGCCCAGACGGGTCCTGGCTCTACCTAAATGATGGCTTGATTAACGTGGGCTTCAATTTCCTCATCTGGACCAATGGGAATAATGTTGCACATCCTGGACGGCTGCTGTGCACATCCGGTGAGTTAGAGATGTGTCAAGTGAGCTCGGCGTGGCTCAGCAGTTGGGACGCTGAGACAGGAGGATCGTGGTTCGCGGCCAGCCTCAGCTACTTAGTGAGGCCCCCCCTCCCGCAACTTAGACCCCGTTTCAAAATAAAGAATAAAAAGTAGGGCTGGGACGCCGGCCATGGTGGCGCACGTTTGTAATCCCCGCGCTTGGGAGGCAGAGACAGGAGGATCGCGCAGTTTCAAAGCCAGCCTCCCTGGCTTAAGAGACCCTGTTTCCAAATAAAAATCTAAAAATAGGCCTGGGAGTGTAGCCCGGAGGTAGAAGGGCTTCCAGGAACCCCAGTACCACCAAAAAAAAAAAAAAAGTAGGGTTGGGGGTGGAGCTCGGAGGTTGAATGCCCCTGGGTTCCATCCCTAGTACTGAAAAAAGAAAGAAAATCAAAGCGTTTGCTAGCTGGAGCAAAAGCTTCTTCACAGACACCAGGAAATCTTATCATTTATTTTAAACTTTTGGAACAAAGATGTAGTAGGGGAAAAGAAAAAAAATTGTTTAGTTTCATACTTGTTTTTTCTCTCTCTTCCCCCCCCCCCAGGGAAATTCTACCTTCAGATTATACCCCAAGTCTATTAATTAATTAATTAATTTATTTATTTATTTATTGTGATACTGGGGGTTGAACCAGGGGCATTCTACCTCTGAGCTGCACCTGCAGCTCAATTTTATTCCATTATTTTGAAACAAGGTCTCATTAAGTTGCAAAGGGCCTCACTAAATTCTCTGGCCAAAAAACTGCCACCCTCTTGTCTCAGCTTCAAAAGTATGGGGATTTTAAGTATGTGCCATCATGTCTGGCTCCTAGACCTTTTTTTTTTTTCTGTATTGGTGATGGAACCCAGGGGTATTCTACCTCTGGGCTTCACCCTCAGCCCTATTTTATTCTTTATTTGGAAACAGGGTCTCACTGAGCTGCAAAGGGCCTCACTAAGTAGTAGCTGAGGCTGTCTGTGAACCTGCGATCCTCCTGTCTCAGCCTCCCAAGTACGGGGATTACAGGTGTACGCCACCATATCTGGATCCTTTATATTTTTTATCTTTTTTTTTTTTCAATACTGGACTTGGAACCCAGGGACATTCTACCCCTAATTTTTTTTGAAACAGGGTCTCAGTAAGTTGCAGAGGGCCTCACTATGTAGCTGAGGCTATCCACGAACCGCGATTGTCCGGTCTCAGGCTCCTGAATACTGGGAATACAAGCGTGCACCACCGTGCCCGGCTATATATTTTATCTTGGAATGGAGTCTCATGCTAAGTTGCTGAGGCTGTGATCCTCCTCTCTCAGCCTCCTAAGAGTACTGGGATTTCGTTATGGTTCCTAAAGAATATAGTCCTTCCCAGGGGGACCCTGTGCTCTGATGTCCGGGCCTCTCCTGGAGGGCCCCAAAGCCTGAGGTTTGTAGGTGAGGCCCCTCCCCACTCACCACCACGTTTGTTTTTAATTTCTTTAGTACACTGTTCTCTGCACTTATGTCTGATTAGTGTAAATCCAGTCACTGTGATGATCATCAAGTGTTTAAGGCTGATGTGCTCCTAGCAGTTTGTTTCCTGGTGTCCTGTGTGTGTGTGTGTGTGTGTGTGTGTGTGTGTGTGTGTGTGTGGTACTGGGAGTGGAACCCAGGGGCTTTCCTACCTCCGGGCTATACTCCCAGACCTATTTTGTACTTTATTTGGAAACAGGGTTTCCCTGAGTAGCTGAGGCCGGCTTTGAACCTGTGCGATCCTCCTGTCCCAGCTTCCCCAACGCTGGGATTACAAGGATGCGCTACCATGCCCGGACTACTTTTTTTTTTTTTTTTTTTTAATGCAGTATCCAGAATTTGCAGCTCACAGAGCAGGAGCAGGTTGGGGGTTGCTTTGTTCTAGCCGTCCTCAAGGTCATCTCAAGGTCAGACAATCCTCACGCCTGTGCCTCCAGCCTGGCCTGCGCTCATCAGGCCTCTGTGAACAGGAGGGACCAGCCAGGCTCTGCCGCATCCCTGCCGCCGACCTGGAGCCTTCCTGTGGCCTGCGTGCCGGCTCGCCGCCGGGTTTACCTGAACAGGGCTCTTGCTGCTTCTCCTCAGGGAACCATTTCCTCCTACTTCGTCCAGCGCTATGGATTTTCCCCGGGATGCAAAGTGGTGGCCTTCACCGGGGACAACCCAGGTTAGTGCCTTGGCCACTCGCCGCGGCAGGCGGGCTGACCGGCCTTTCCCTGGGTCCCTGGGTCTTCCTGAAGTCCGAGCCCCCGTCCCTACCCCAGCTTGGCCCTGACCGCCCTTCAGAGCCGCTGTGCAGGTGGCTCCCTCCAGGTGAGAACCCTGGGTGAGGAAATAGGGGCGCTGCCCCGCCCCCCCCTTCCGTCCACACGGGTCCCTGCGGCCGCCTCGGCTCCCTGCCGTCTGCGCCCGTAAATTGGGCTTGCTGCGCATTCGCTGCGCCTTGCCTGGCTCCTCCGCCTCTCCTCCAGGAGCTTCTGAGGCTGTCGGTCTCCGAAGGAAGGCCAGGTGGGCCTCACGGCTAGCTTCCTGACCACTGCCCCCGGCCCACCCAGAAAAGCTCTCTCCTAAAGTTGGGCTGGGGCGCCTCGTCTGTGTGTGTGTGTGTGTGTGTGTGTGTGTGTGTGTGTGTGTGCATGCTTGCTTACACCTGCGCGCTACAGATTAAACCCAGAGGCATTCTACTTCTGAGCTACACCCTCAGCCTTTTTTTTTTTTAATGCGGGTCTGGGGATGGAACCCAGGGCCATTCGACCTCCAAGCTACACCCCCTGCCCTGCCCTAGTTTTTATTCTTTTATTTTGAAACCGGGTCTCACTGAGTTGCAGAGGGCCTCACTAAGTAGCTGAGGCTGGCCATGAACACAATCCTCCTGTCTCAGCCTCCCGAATGCTGGGATTACAGGCGTGCATCACCACGCCCTGCTATTTATTTTCTAACATTATTATTATTGCTATTGGTACTAAGGGTTAAACCCAGAAGTATTCTTCCTCTGAGTGACAACCTCAACTCTCTATTATTATTATTATTATTATTATTATTATTATTATTATTATCATTGCAACACTGGGGATTGAACCCAGGGGCATTCTACCTCCAAGCTACACCCTCAGTCCCATTATTTTTTTATTCTTAATTTTGAAACAGGGCCTCACTAAGTTGCAGAGGGCCTCACTAGGTAGCTGAGGCTGGCTGTGAACCTGCAATTCTCCTGTCTCAGCCTCCCAAGTACTGGGATTACAAGCATGCGCCACTATGCCTGACTTACTTTTTATTTAATTAATTAATTTATTTATTTATTTATTTTTTGGTGGTACTGGGGTTCCTGGAAGCCCTTCTACCTCTGGGCTACACTCCCAGACCTATTTTTATACTTTTTTATTTGGAAACAAGGTCTCTTAAGCCAGCACGGCTGGCTTCAAACCTGCGCGATCCTCCTGTCTCCGCCTCCCAAGCGCGGGGATTACAAGCGTGCGCCACCATGCCCAGCTTACTTTTTATTTTAAAACAGCATGTCGTCCGGGCGTGGTGGCGCACGCTTGTCATCTCAGCATTACAATCTCACCGGCAGAGTTTGAGTGCATTTCTCCTCCCATTCAGTTGCTTGTTCACTCAGCATTTAGTGAGCACCTGCTGTATACCAGGCCTCCTTTCAGTACTGGGGTACATGAGCAATCACTGCTATTGTGGGGCCATGTCTGGGGCCGGGGCGTCAGCATGACCTTGGCCCCTTCTCTCCCTGCGGCCCACCTTCCCTTCCTCTGCGCTGTGTGTTCTTGGTGCCTCGTTCTGGCTCCTGGGTTCTCAGTCCTCCTTGGGGCGCCTGACGGGGAGCCCCCGTGGGGAAGAGACTTCTCAGCCCAAATCCGAGTTCCTGACCACAGAGGCCTGCCCTGGAGCCACTGGCTTGCTCCACTCCTGCAGGCTGGGGTGGGAGGTGGGGGCTGCACTGCTGTTTTGGGGGCGCCGTGGTTCGCTCTGTGTTTCCCTGTGGCCCCCAGCTAACCATAGGCTCCTTCCCCCTCAGCATCACTGGCGGGCATGAGGCTGGAGGAAGGCGACATTGCGGTAGGTGACTTCCACTTCCAAGCCGGTTTCAGCTCCGGGGAGTCGGGTGCTGGGTTTAGCAGCACCTCTGCTACTTACCAGCGGGCTGGCTGGTCCCCAGAGGGGTGGGCAGGGCAGCCCGCATCTCCTCCCTCAGAAGGGCATTGCTCTGCTCTGAGCAGGCGGGTTCTGTCTTCCTGACAGCGGCCAGTCAGGAGGGCACAGTGGTAGGGGGTAAGGCTTGGGGCCAGAGGGCTATGAGCTCCTTGGGTGGACGGGAAGCCATACAGTATGCCTTCTTGCACCTGACAGGGAAGTCATTCTTTTTTTTTTTTTTTTTTTTTTTGAGGTACTGGGGATGGAACCCATGGGCATTCTACCTCCGAGCCACACCCCCAGCCCTATTTTTACTCTTTATTTGAAACAAGGTCTCACTGAGTTGCAAAGGGCCTCACTAAGTAGCTGAGGCTGTCCACGGACCGCGATCCTCCTGTCTTAGCCTCCCAAATGCTGGGATTACAAGCGTGCGCCATTGCGCCTGGCTCTAACCCGTTATTCTGATGCAGAAGTAGAAAGTTCTAGAAAGTCACTAAAGGGCGTCCATGAGTGCCTGAGTCTTGGAGCTGGCTTTTGAATTGTTGGGTCAGGGAAGGTCAGACGGGGCTCTCTGAGGAAGTGGGCCTACAGTAGGAGGAGTGGAGGGATGGGGTTGAATAGGGGAACAGAGCGTCACTGGCTGAAAAGAAGCCCGGGCCATCTCACCTCTGCCCTTTGCCCTCTGCCCTCTGCCCTCAGGTCAGCCTGGGCACCAGCGACACCCTATTTCTCTGGCTCCAGGAGCCCATCCCCGCCCTGGAAGGCCACATCTTCTGTAACCCGGTTGACCCGCAGCACTACATGGCGCTCCTGTGGTAAGCCTGGGTGCGGGTTGGTGCCGTTCCCTGGATTGGGGGCAGTAAGGATGGGCGGACATGGCACCTTCATGAGCACCCCGAACCATTCCACTGAGCAGGCCTGCATGCTGCTGAGAGCCCTGGGACCCCTCTGCTCTCGCCGACCTCAGAGTAGGATGCAGGAGAGCCCAGGGCTGGCAGTCCCCTAAACCCACGCTCAAACACTCACCCCGCCATCTACGTCCCGTGTGGTGCTGGGCCAACCCCATGGCACATCTGAGCCATGCTTCCACATAAAATGGGCAGAATAAGAGCAAGTGCTTAGCCGGGCATGGTGGCGCACACTTGTAATCTCAGCCTTTGGGAGGCTGAGACTGGAGGATCGCGGTTCGCGGACAGCCTCATCAACTTAGTGAGGCTCTTTGCAACTCAGTGAGACCCTGTTTCAAAAAAATAAAATGACTAGCCAGGCGTGGTGGCACACGCTTGTCATCCCCACGCTTGGGAGGCGGAGACAGGAAGATCACGCTGGTTCGTAGCCAGCCTTGCTGGCTTAAGAGACCCTGTTTCCAAATATAAAAGAAAATAAAATAGGTCTGGGAGTGTAGCCCGGAGGTAGAAGGGCTTCCAGGAACCTAGTACCACCATCAAAAAAAATAAAAAATAAAAAAAAATAAATAAATAAAATGACTAAAAAAAATAGGGCTGGGAGTGTAGCTGGGTCATAGAATGCCCCTGAGTTCTATCCCCAGTACTGCAATAAATAAATAAATAAATAAATAAATAGACTAAAAATAGGGCTGGTGGTGTAGCTCAGAGGTACAATGCCCCTGGGTTCCATCCCCAGTACCTAAAAAAAAAAAAAAAAAAAAAGCAAGGGCTTCGTGGTGTCGTGACATGTCTTCTCACGGGAGGCCCTTCGTGGTGTCGTGACATGTCTACTCACGGGAGGCCCTCGGTGACGGACAGAAGGGATCCTGCCTCCAGACAGTTCTCCCAGGAGGCTGTGATCCGGCCACAGGCCTTTGGAGTCCTGTCTGAGCTTAAATCCCAGGAACTGCTGAAGACATTGAGGTCCTGCAGTCTAGCCCACGCCCGCCCCATTATGGTACCCGGGTGTACCCTCTACAGAAACCCCAGCTCCCAGACTCCACTTGGGCCCCGTAGGGGCAGACTTCCGAGTCAACAGAGCCCGAGGGTGGCGTGACTCCAGCAACTCCCGGGGACAGAGGAGGGGCCGGGAGCTGCGGACACCAGAGGCTCAGGCTCCCTGCCGTAGTGCCGGAGGATTGTGGTCCAGCCTCAACCACAGCCCCTCTGCCCGAGACTCTTCCAAAACCCGGGGCCTGGTCTCAGAGTTGCCTGCACTTCTGCAGCTTTAAAAACGGCTCCCTCATGAGAGAGAAGGTCCGCGACGAGTCGGCTTCCTGTTCCTGGAGCGAATTCTCCAAGGCGCTGCGGTCTACACAGATGGGGAACGGCGGGAACCTGGGTAGGCTGTTGGGTGACACCTGGGCTGTGAGGGGCAGCGGCTGCCTGCAGAGGGGCTGCCCGGGCTTGGGCAGAGGAGGCCATGCAGAAGTCCAGGCCTAGGCGGGCGTGGTGGCGCACACTTGTAATCCTGCGCTTGGGAGGCTGAGACAGGAGGATGGCACAGGTTTGAAGCCAGCCTCAGCTACTTAGTGAGGCTCTCAGCAACTTAGTGAGACCCTGTTTCCAAATAAAATAGAAAATAGGTCTGGGAGTATAGCCTGGAGGTAGAAAGCCCCTAGGTTCCACCCCCAGTACCACACACACACACACACACACACACACACACACACACACACAGTCCAGGCCTGTCTACACCTCTGTTCCTCTCAAGCTAGCACGGGACCCCCTATGGCGAGTGAAGGCTGGCCAGGCAGGCGGCTGCTCTGGGCTGCTGCTTTGTGTGCCCAGTGGAAGATCAGGCCTTAGTTGCACCTGCTGTCCCCCTTGAAGCCCCAGGTAACAGCACTAGAAATGGCAGCCATGATAGTGACTGTCCCTGGACACAAGGTTCTGCCAGGAAATGTGCCCAGCTCCTGAGCGGGCCTTCGGAGCAGGGAGGAGCTCTCCCTCCTGGATTAAGCCCGTCTTGGTATTTCAAGGTTGTTTGGACAGCTGCTTCCTTGAACAGGCAGTCAAGAGGGTATAGAAAGTGTTACCTCCAAGGAGAGCCAGCCTCGACCTTCCTGCCCCCCCCCCCGCCCTGTTGGAGAGAAGGCACAGAGGATTTCCCAAGGTTCTCCTGGGGTGAGGGAGGCCCCGGACGCAGATCTAGGTCATTCCACCCTGCTCCTTTCCAAGTCTATTGAGAAGCTAATCTGCTTTCGACCTCAACAGCTAATCTCTTCTTGGTTTTGTTTCAGGTTTTTATTTTGATGTAATGGAGATCACCCCTGAAATTATTGGGCGCCATAGGTTTAATGCAGAAGACCAGGAGGTATGGATGTTACGTTGACTCCCGTTTTTTTGTTTGTTTTTGTGGTATTGGGGATAGAACCCAGGGATGTCCTACCTCTGGGCTATAACCCCTAGCCCTATTATTATTATTATTATTATTATTATTATTATTACTATTATATACTGGGGATGGAACGCAGGGACATTCTACCTTCTAGCCACACCCCAGTCCTATTTTTTATTCTTTATTTGGAAACCGGGTCTCACTGAGTTGCAGAGGGCCTCACTAAGTAGCTGAGGCTGTCCGCGAACTGCGATCCTCCGGTCTCAGCCTCCCGAATGCTGGGATGACAAGCGTGCCCACCACACCCGGCTCTTATTTATTATTTTGAAACAGAGGCTCACTAAGTTGCAGTATTTGAGAGGCTAAAACAGGAGGATTGCAGGTTTGAGGATAGCCTCAGCAGCTTAATGAGGCTCTCAGCCATCTAGCGAGACCCTGTTTCCAAATAAAATAGGCTGGGGGTGTAGTTCAGAGGTAGAATGCCCTGGGTTCAATTCCCACACACACACAAAAAAAAAAAAAAAAAAAAGAAAGGAAAAAAGTATCAGCTACTTACATCAAACCCTGTCATTTAATTTGGTCATTACAACAACCCAGGAAAACAGGAGCCACTATTACCTTGGGTTTTGTTAAGAAAGAGAATAACAGCTAGGCACAGTGGTGCATGCCTGTAATCCCAATACTTGGGAGGCTGAGACAGGAGGATCATTGATTGGAGGTCAGCCTTAGCAACTGGGTGACACTTTCAGCAAACCGTTTTCAAAACAAAAAATAAAATGGGCGGGATGCAGCCAGGCGTGGTGGCGCACACATGTAATCCAGGTACTTGGGAGGCCGGGACAGGAAGATCACAGGTTTGTGACCAGCCTCAGCAACTTGTGAGGCCCTCTACAACTTAGTGAGACCTTGTTCAAAATAAAGAATAAAAAATCGAACTGGCTGTACAGCTTGGAGGTAGAATGCCCCTGGGTTCAATATCCAGTACTGCAAAAAATAATAATAATAAATAAATAAAATAAAAATAGAGTGATGCTGGGCATGATTTATGTTTCAGTTTAAAGTCACAGAGCTAAATGGGGGAAGTTAGAACATTAACCCTGGTGCCTTTTTTTTGGTTTTTGGTGGTACTGGGGTTCCTGGAAGCCCTTCTACCTCCGGGCTACACTCCCAGACCTATTTTATATTTTTGAAACAGGGTCTCTTACGCCAGCGCGGCTGGCTTCGAACCTGCGCGATCCTCCTGTCTCCGCCTCCCAAGCGCGGGGATTACAAGCGTGCCCACCACGCCTGGCTTCAAATTATAGCTCTTTAAGTAAAATTTACCTTAAGTGCTTACTTTTTTTGTGTGCAGTACTAAGGGTGGAACCCAGAGGCTTTTCTATCTCCGGGTTATACTCCCAGACCTATTTTATACTTTATTTGGAAACAGGATCTCACTAAGTTGCTGAGATCCTCACTAAGTTGCTGAGGCTGGCTTCGAACCTGCGCGATCCTCCTGTCTCTGCCTCCCAGGCGCGGGGATGACAAGCGTGCCCACCGCGCCCAGCTGACCCTGGTGCCTTTTATTCCCTAAATTGGTACCCATGTGAGGTGTGAGCTCGTGCATGTGAATTGTTACATGTGTGTGTGTGTGTGAGACAGAGTGCGATTAGTGGTTGAAGAGACCAGCTGTGACTGTGTGTGTTTAAAAAGATCACACACCTGCCGGGCGTGGTGGCGCACGCTTGTCATCCCAGCATTCGGGAGGCTGAGACAGGAGGATCACAGTGTGCAGACAGCCTCAGCTACTTAGTGAGGCTCTTTGCAACTCAGTGAGACCCTGTTTCAAAATAAAGAAAAAAAATAGGGCTGGGGGTATAGTTTGGAAGTAGAATGCCCTCTGAGTTCCATCCCTAGACCCGCAATAAATAAATAAATAAATAAATAAATAAATAAATATAAATAAAGAATAAAAAATAGGGCTGGGGTGTAGCTTGGAGGTAGAATGCCCCTGGGTTCTATCCCCAGTACTGCAAAAATAAATAAATAAATAAATAAAAAGATCACACACACACACACACGGACAGCGAGAGTTTCTTACTGTTTACCTTTTTCTCCTGGAGACAGGTGCCAGCATTCCCCAGAGATGTGGAGATCCGAGCCCTGATCGAGGGACAGTTCCTGGCCAAGAGGATCCACGCAGAAGGCCTGGGCTATCAAGTCAGTAAGTGAGCTCCTCGGGAGGGAGTTCTGGGGAGGGGGCCCAGCTCACACCCTGGCCCAGGACGAGCGGGGCAGCCTCTAAGGTCACTACGGGGGGCCTCGGGCAGAAGCCTCCTGGCCCTGCTGCTGAGAGAGTGCCCTGGCACCTGTGGGCAGGGGTGGACCAGGAGGCAGGTTGGCTGCTTCTCGGCTCCTCCGCAGCAGCCTGATCTCTTGGCCCCAAAACTATAGGACCCAGAAAGGACTTTCTGTAGCCCTGAGCTGTTAGCTGCAGGTTAAATGTCTCCAGCTCTGGACCCCGAGGGCTGACAGTGCAGGTGGATGGCTCTGGTCTTGGGGCCGTGACTGGGCTATTCATTTCCAACCAGGAGGAGCAGGGATGTAGTAATACCATCAAAACTCAGAGGACTGAGCTGGGCGTGGTGGTACATGCCTGTATTCCTAGCATTTGGGAGGCGGAGACAGGAGGATCACAAGTTTGAGGACAGCTTCAGCAAGTAGTGAGACTCTCACCAACCTAATGAGACCCTGTTTCAAAATCAAAATAAAATAGGGCTGGGGGTGTAACTCAGAAGGAGAATGCCCCTGGGTTTCGCCCCCAGTACCACACACGCAAAAAAGTCAAAAAACTCTAAGGACTCTCTGCTCGAGGGCCCCCTCAGGGTCCTTTTATGGGGAGGCATGTTTGTTCTACATGGGATATGTTTTGTGTCTTTGAACTAGCCAAGTAAGAGGATACTGTGGAAATCAGTGCTGGGTAAACCTCTTGGAAAACCTGTCGGGCAGCTTCTACTGAAGCTGAATGTCTGCCTTCCCAGCAATCTCACTCCTGCATAAATGCCAACAGAGTGTGTGTGTGCGTGTGCGTGTGCGTGTGTGTGTGCGCGTGCGTGCGCGCGCGCACTAAAGAGGTGAGCGAGGACATTTGTCGTGGCTCTGCTTGGGAGCCCCACAACAGGAACAGCCCAGTGCCCATCAGCGGTGGACACAGTTAGTGCACCTTGGCGTGTCCATACGGCAGGGCTCTACTTGGAAATGAGAGTGAACCACCAGCAGCAAAGTGGGCGAGCCCCACAAAACCCCACTGAGCAGAAAAGCCAAACATAGCGGGGTGCGGTGGCGCACGCTTGTAATCCCAGCATTCGGGAGGCTGAGACCGGAGGATGGAGGTTCTCAGACAGCCTCAGCTACTTAGTGAGGGCCTTTGCAACTTAGTGACACCCTGTTTCAAAATAAATATACAAAATAGGGCAGGGGGTGTAGCTGGGAGGTGGAATGCTCCTGGGTTCCATCCCCAGTACAGAAAACAAAAACAAAAATAAAAACAAAAAAAAACTGTTTAATGTTGTTGGAAGTTAGGGTAGTTGGTGGTTACCTTTCTTTTCTTTTCTTTTTTTTGTGTGTGTGGTACTGGGTGAGAAACACCCCTGGCCCTACTTTTTATTTTTTATTTTTTTATTTTTTTGGTGGTACTGGGGTTCCTGGAAGCCCTTCTCCCTCCGGGCTACACTCCCAGACCTATTTTATATTTTTTTATTTGGAAACAGGGTCTCAAGCCAGCGAGGCTGGCTCCGAACCCGTGCGATCCTCCTGTCTCCGCCTCCCAAGTGCAGGGATTACAAGCGTGCCCACCGCACCCGGCTTTGTACTGTCATTTATTTTCTCATTCCGAAAGAGGGTCTCGCTAAGTTGCCGAGGGCCTCTCTACCACCTGTGGGGCCTCACAGGCGTGCGCATTGGTGCGCGTTGCTTACATAGAAGAACGTGTTCAACCGGCACATCCACCCGTGCGTGTGATGCCTGGACCATCCCCATCCTCCCGTCATCCCCGGCCTCCCCTGCCTCGGCCTGCCTTCCTCCCCCTTCCTCCGTCTTTTGAATACTTTCCGTCCTCTCTTCCTACGAGTCTCCTTCTGCTTTCACATCATCTTTTTTTCCCTTTTTCTCTAGATTTCACATCTGAGAGGACACGCGAACTGCTTGTCTTTCTGAGTCTGACTTATTTCTCTTAACATGATTTCCAGTTCCATCCACTTTCTCTGCAGAGGATGTGATTTCATTCTTCACCGCTCCATTGTACGTATGCCAGTGCGTGTGCGTGTGCGTGTGTGTGTGTGTGTGCGTGTGTGTGCGTGCGTGCATGTGTGTGCATGCATGTGTGTGCGTGTGCGTGTGCGTGTGTGTGTGTGTGTCACTGGGGGTTGAACCTAGAGATGCTGTACCTCTGAGCTGTACTCCCAGCCCTTTTTATTTTTTATTTCAAGCTGGCGTCAAACCTGTGATCCTCCCTTCCCAGCCTCCAACTGCACCACAGTGCCTGTCTTACATCATATTTTTCTTTTTTTGGTATTGGGGATTGAGCTCAGAGACATTTTACCTCCAAGCTACATCCCCAGCCACTTTTACTTTTTTTTAAAAATTATTTTGCGGTACTGAGGATGGAACCCAGGGGCAATCAACCTCTGAGCTCCACCCCCAGCCCTATTTTTTATTCTCTATTTTGAAACAGGCTCTTACTGAGCTGCAAAGGGCCTCACTAAGTAGCTGAGGCTGTTCGTGGACCGCTATCCTCCTGTCTCAGCCTCCCCAATGCAGGGATTACAAGCGTGTGCCACCACGCCCGGCTCACTTTCACTTCTTGATTTGAAATAGTCTCGTGAGGTTGCCAAGACTCTTGCTACGTTGCTGAGGGTGTCCTCGAACCTGCAGTCCTCCTGTCTCAGCCTGGGATTACAGGCATGCACCACCGGGCCTGTTTTTTATCTTATTCTTCTAGCCCGTTCATCTGTTGATAGGTACCCAGGCCGATCCCACACCTCGGCTCTTGTGATTGGTGTCACAATAAGCATTGGTGTGCAGGTGTCTTTATATTGCACTATTTTCTTGTGCATGTTACTAGGATTGAACCTGGGGTACTTTTCCACGAGCTTCTTCCCCAACCCTTTTATTTTTTATTTTGAGGCAGGGTCTAGGCTGATCTCAAACTTATGATCCTCCTGCCTCAGCCTCCTGCATAATTGGTATTTCAGACATGCACCACCATGCCCAGCCAGTGTACTGGCATCCTTTCATACAGTCCTAGGAGTGATAGAGCCGGCTGACGTGTAGGCCTCTATCGTTCTTTGAGGAACCGCCATACTGTCTTCCGTAGTAGCTGCACTGATTTACATTCCCACCGCAGTGTATAAGGGGAAAGTGCTTCAGCCATTTCTTTTCTATTTTCTGTTCCTTTGCAGTGTCCAAGACCAAGATTTTGGCCACCGGAGGGGCATCTCACAATAGGGACATCTTACAGGTGGGTCTGGTGCTGGGCCGTGGCTGTCAGGCCCCCTCCCCTGCTGCAGGGAGGCAGCTGCCGGCTCACGCTCCCCGGATGCCAGCGCGATTGCCTCGCGGCTCCCGGAGTAGGCAGGTTCTGTCTCGCGCCCCAGTGAGTTCTGCTGTTCTGTGCAGTCCGCTCTGATCGCAGCACTGGAGCCCCACGCAGTGTGTGGGCCTCCCGGCATCTCATGCGGTGTTCTTACGTCACGTTCTTGTTCCTCAAAGGCTTCTCCCTTCTCCAGTTGGACGATCTCTGAGTTTCTAACCATTCCTCTTGGGACACGATTGCCAGGCTTTGGCTCTGGCCCTCTGGTCCTCCCAGATGCCTGGCACTGGAGCCATCCTGTCGTGGGGCTGTTGGCTCCTCTGGGGACACAATGCGCTTTGTGTGTGACCCATTCCTCCTTCGCTCTTTGAATTACTGCACCAGCTGATGAGTTGTAGTATACGTGGTGCAGGTAAATTCTAAGAGCAGAGCCTGAAATTCTTTTCTTTCTTTTTTTTTTTTTTTTCTTTTTTTGCAGGTCTGGGGTTGGAACCCAGAGGCATTTGACCTCCGAGCTACACCCTCTGCCCTATTTTTTATTCTTTATTTTGAAACAGGGTCTCACTAAGTTGCGGAGGTCCTCACTAAGTAGCTGAGGCTGTCTGTGAACCGCGATCCTCTGGTCTCAGCCTCCCCAATGCTGGGATTACAAGCGTGCGCCACCCTGCCCAGCTTCTGAAATTCCTTTCTAAATGGCTTGTTGAGAGTGCTCCCAGGAGGAAGAGCATGTGAGACTCCGGACAGGACAGGGCAAGAGTAAGCAAGGATGTGCTCTTGGCTGGAGTTGGCATCAGCTCCATCTTTGGGGGGCACAAATGAACCACAGAGCCGGTTCTGCCTTGGGCAAGGGGGCCACCTGGCTGCTCCGGGGCGGGGTGAACATAACCTTGAGAGGTGACCTCTGTTCAGCAGGGTCAGTTCTCAGGAGGAGGAAGTGCTGGGAGCCATTGCCATCAACATTCCCAGCTTCTGGATGAGGGATGCTCATGGCCCAGTGAGGGCATCCTGGGAGGATGTTACCAGCACCTTCCACAAGGTCTCCAGTTGTTCCGCTGAGACCCGCCCCCTCCCGTCTTCCATGTCAACTCTTCTTAGTACCAGTCCTCTCTTATGCTCTTTAGCAGGGCGTGGTGACGCAGGCTTGTAATCCCAGTGCTTGGGAGGCTGAGACAGGAGGATCGCAGGTTTGCAGCCAGCCTTAGTGACTTAGCGAGGCCCTCTGCAACTCAGTGAGACCTTGTTCCAAAATAAAGAATAAAAAATAGGGCTGAGGGTGGTGGCGCACACTTCTAATCCTAGCATATGGGAGGCTGAGACCAGAGGATCTTGGTTCACAGCCAGCCTCAGCTACTTAGTGAGAGCCACAGCTGTCCACTAGGGACTTCTCCCAGGTCATCCTGCCTCTGTTGCCCCTGGTCAGCTCTACTTGTTCTAAGGTACGAGGATGGAATGGAGGGGACTGGAAGACAGGAGGCCAGAGAGCCTGGACCTTCACCCCCAGACACCGCGTACCCTCTGAGGGTGACTCGCCCCAATAAGACCTCTGTGCTCTCCCCAGGTGCTTGCAGATGTGTTTGGTGCCCCGGTGTATGTCGCAGACACTGCTAACTCGGCCTGCGTGGGCTCTGCCTACCGAGCTTTTCACGGTAGGATGGTGGAAGCGGGTAGTTTTTTTTTGGTTTTTGTTTTTGTTGTTGTTTTTCTGGAAGCCTTTAGGACACTGTCTGGGCTGAGGAGATGCAAAAGGGAAAGTCGGGTGTTCCCAGCCTTTGAAAATATTAGAGCCTTGGGGGCTTTGATCTCATTTATCTCCTTCCCAGCTGGCAAGAACCAGCCCACACGGGTTTTCTCTACTTAAAGTGGGGGAAGGGAGGCAGGGTCCAAGCTGAACGGGGTTGGTCAGTCAGGCTCTGCAGAGGAACACCAGAAGGGGACATGCAGCGGGCTTTAGGCGTGAAGACCCAGGCCCGGGCAGCTGGTGGGCAGGCGAGGTGGACAAGGTCCACAGCAGGGTTTTCAGCGAGACCTGGTGAAAGCTTCGGGGGCCCATCAGTCCAGGACCCTGGACAGCTCCGCAGAAGCCACACAGAAACTCCTGCTTTTAACTGGCAGGAGCGGGTAGCGTGTGCCCTCAGGGGCGTTCCTCCTCCATTTGGACCATTCTGCCCCTGCCCCGGCCTGCTCAGGCTGACACGTGTGTGTGTGTGTGTGTGTGTGTGTGTGTGTGTGTGTGTGTGTGTCTGCTACTGGGGATGGAACCCAGGGGCATTTTACCTCCCAGCTACACCCCCATCCCTATGTTTTTAAAATTTTTTTGTGGAACTCAGGATTGAAACCAGGGACATTCTTCCCTCGAGCTATACCCTCAACCATATTTTATATTTTATTTTATTTTGAACAGGGTCTCACTAAGTTGCTGAGACTGGCTGGCTTTGGACCTGTGATCATTCTGTCTCGGCCTCCCAAGTATTGGGATTACAGACATGTGCCACCATTTTTTTTTTTTTTTGGTAGAACCCATGGGCATTCTACCTCTGAGGTACATCCTCAGCCCCCACCCTTCTTTTTTGTGGTGTTAGGGATTGAACCCAGAGTCATTCTACCTCTGAGCCACACCCCCAGCACAATTTTATTTTATATTTGGAAACAAGATCTTGATAAATTGATGCAAGCCTCACTGAGTTGCTGAGGCTGGTTACAAATCTGCAATCCTCCTGTCTCAACCTCCCAAGTACTGGGATTACAGGCTTGAGCCACTATACCCAGCTTTTTTTTTTTTTTTTCCTGTCTCAGCCTCCCAAAGTATTAGGATTGTAGGTGTGTGCCTCTATGCCCAGCTGAAAAATTTTTAAACAATTTTATTGAGACACAATGTATATGTCATAACAGTCACTCATTTTAAATATATAATTCAGTGACTTTTAGTAAATTTGCCAAGTTGTACAACCATCACACATAATCTGATTTTAGAACATGTTTAAGATGGACATGGTGGCGCACGCTGTAATCCAAGTACTCGGGAAGCTGAGAAAGGAGGATCAGGACAGCCTCCATAGTGTAGCAAGACTCTCAGAAACCTAGTGAGACCCTGTTTCAAAATAAAAAATAGATAGGCCAGGCTTGGTGGCGCATGCTTGTAATCCCAGCATTCGGGAGGACCACAGTTCATGGACAGCCTCAGCTACTTAGGCTATTTGCAACTCAGTGAGACACTGTTTCAAAAAATATAAAGGCTAAAGCCCGGCATGGCGGCACACGCTTGTAATCCCTGCGCTTGGGAGGCTGAGACAGGAGGATCGCACAGGTTCGAAGCTAGCCTCAGCTACTTAGTGAGGCTCTCAGCAACTTAGTGAGACCCTGTTTCCAAATAAAATATAAAAAAATGTCTTGGAGTATAGCCCGGAGGTAGAAAGCCTCTGGGTTCCACCCCTAGTACCACACACACACACACACACACACACACACACACACTATATATATATATATATATATATATATATATATATATATATAATAAAAAAAATAGGAATGGGGGTGTAGCTTGGAGGCAGATGTCCCTGGGTTCCTTTCCTAGTACTGCAAAAAATAAAAAATAAATATAAAACTCTGGGAGGGAGCATAGCTCAGAGGTAGAATGCCTTGGGTTTAATCCCTAGTGCCAAAACAAAACAAAATACCTCAAATCATATATGTTAGTGTTTCATTATGGGGACTGAGCCCAGGGCCTTGAATATGCTAAACGCTACCATTGAGCTGTACCCCAAGCCCTGGTTGTAGAATATTGTTTCACTCCAGAGCTGTCCTTGGCAACATGTATGAATATTTAAATGGCCTTCCCTTATCCCAGGTCTTGCGGGTGGAACCGATGTGCCCTTTGCAGAGGTAGTGAAGTCAGCCCCAAGCCCCAGACTGGCTGCTACCCCAAGCCCAGGAGCCTCTCAGGTGAGAGACCCCCAGATTTTATTATAGTATTTGCATTGAGAAAACACACTAGGGTCTTAAAAAAAAAAAAAAAGTGGAGCTGGGCATGGTGGTGCACGCTTATAATCCCAGCATTTGGGAGGCTGAGACAGGAGGATCATGGTTCAAGAACAGCCTCAGCTACTTAGTGAGGTCCTCTGTAACTCAGTGAGACCCTTTTTCAAAAGAGAGAATAAAAAATAGGGCTGGAATGTAGCTTGGGGGAACAATGCCCCTAGGTTTCATCCCTAGTACCTAAAAAAAAAAAAAAAAAAATAGTAGATATAAGAGCCAGGTGTTGTGGCACACCAAAAAATAAATAAATAAATAAATAAATAAATAAATAAATAAATAAGTTTTTCTAGATTACCTGAATTTTAAGTACTTGACTAAAGGGGAAATCCTCCTTTTTTTTTTTTTTTTTTTTTTTTTTTTCCGGTACTGGGGATGGAACCCAGGGACATTCTACCTCTGAGCGACACCCCCCAGCCCTATTTTTTATTCTTTACTTTTGAAACAGGGTCTCACTGAGTTGCAAAGGGCCTCACTAAGTAGCTGAGGCTGGCCCAAAACCCGTGAATCTCCTGTCTCAGCCTCCTGAATGCAGGGATGACAAGCGTGTTCCACCACGCCCAGCAGGAAATGCGATTTGAAAATTTTCAGTTTCAAGTTGGAACCAGATATAAGAGATGCCCTCCCCTCCCCTTTTGAACTGCTCTTTCTGCCCTTATAGGTCTACGAGGCCCTCCTCCTCCGGTACGCCAAACTTGAGCAGAGACTTTTGTCCTAGACCCGGGACTCTGGGACAAGTTCTGCAGGCCCAGGTGCCGCCGGGGCCCTGCCTGTCCAGGCTCACGGATCCCACTTGGAGACACAGCGCCGAGCCGCAGGGCTTCTCCACCACGGCTCCTCCGCCCGGTGCCCCCTGAGGCTGGCCTCAGCACGTCTTCCTGAAGATACAGGGCTGCCCGTGGTGCCCTGTGCCCCTGGGCTGGGAAGCACCTCTCCTTTCCTGTCTGGCTATCCAAATCTGGGCTCTCTCCACTAAAAAATGTGACTTTTCTCTTTCCAAAGGCAGAATTAAAGCTCATCTCAGGACCTGAGTCGGAGAAACTGGAGAGACAAAGCCTTCCCTTACCCCTTGCCACAGCCCTGGCCCTCAGCCGCCCCACCCCATACCTCGACCGGACACCCAGCCTCTCCCACACCCACACCCTCCAGCCATGTTGCTCCCGCACCCTGACGCTCCCAGGTCCCCTCCCTGGTCCTCTGCTGTCTGCCAAGCCCCCTCCTTTACATTATCCCTTCTTCCTTGCGTGGCCTCCCTCCCTCCCCACACCCACCTGGTATAACTCACTGCTTCTCACCCCCAAAACCAGCGGGCCGGGGGGCACCCTTCCGGAGCCCTTCCTCAGCTCCGACCGGGGCTGCCCGGTGGGCTCTATCTCCCAGGCAGTACAGTTTAGGGCTCCGTCACTGCCGTTCAGAAATTGTGCTATTTCTCTGAAAGAATTTTTCAAATTCTGTGTTTTTTTTTTTTAAATTTATTTCGGGCTATTTTCATAGGCTGAAAAATGGCGAATTTCCCTTTCAATTTTCTTCCTATTTTTGTGGTAAGATGCTGCAGACAGAGAGATAGTAGGGAGTCAGAGGCAGGGGCTGAGACCTCGGGCGGTGCAGTGCAGAGCTCTTGAGAGAGCTGGAGCTCTCCTGGGAGGGAGGAGCGCTGTCTCTTCGAGCTTGGTGGACAGAAAGGGGAAAAAATCAAGAAGCAAAAGATAGCAGCAGCTGATCGGAACACGAGGTCCAAGACTCAGAAGGAAGCAGACGACTCCCCATCACCATCTGGACGTTATTTACCTGCTCAAGAAATTTTACGTCATTGACCCACAGAAAACGGGCTCTCTTGGACCATAAAACGAAGTAACCATAACACAACACTCCCAACACTAAGTTTTAAAAAAAATTAAACAGAAAAGCTGTGGATGTGGAAGGACACCGCCGGTCAAGAATTCAGAACCACAGAATTAAAATGGAAATCGGCAAACAGAGGTGAATAGGAAACTGACCAGACGGACGTGGGAGGGGACTTGAACTCATAGATAAAGTCGTGACGGGAGGACCAAGTTACAACCCAGCCCAGCGAGAGCAGGCCGGACTGCAGGACCCTGAGCCAGGAGGAGGCGCATGGGAGGGCAGGCAAGAAAAGTCAGCAGAGGTCAGACTGGGATTCCAAACACTATAGCTAAGAAAGTAAGATGCTGTTGTGGAAAATGTGGAAAATGACCCAGAGAAATGCCTGAAAACAAAAACAGCTTAAACCTTCGTGTGTGTGTGTGTGTGTGTGTGTGTGTGTGTGTGTGTGTGTACCCAAAGGCATGTGACCCCTGAGCCACACCCCCATAGCTCTATTTTCATTTATGTATTTATTTTTTTGGCAGTACCAGGGATGGAACCCAGGAGCATTCTGCCTCTGAGCTATACCCCCAGTCCTATTTTTTATTTTTATTTTTTATTTTGAAACAGGGTCTCACTAAGTTGTAGAGGGCCTAAGTTGATGACGCTGGCTGCGAACCTGCCATCCTCCTGTCCAGGCCTCCTAAGTACTGGGATTACAAGCCTGTGCCACCACGCCCAGCATCCTATTTTGGTTTTGAAATAGGGTCTCACTAAGTTGCTGAGGAACTTCCTACATTGTTGAGATGATCCTCAAACTTGCCATCCGATCCTCCTGACTCAGCCTCCTAAGCACTGAGATTACAGGTATGTGCCACCATCTTTGGCTGTTTCTCCTCCTCCCCTTCCTCCTCTTCCTCCTCCTCCTCTTCCTCTTTCTCCTTCCCCCTCCTCCTCCTCTTCCTCCTCCTCCTCTTCCTCTTTCTCCTTCCCCCTCCTCCTCCTCTTCCTCCTCCTCCTCCCCCTCCTCCCCCC